>NC_135666.1:31002649-31302649 GCF_964188315.1 Podarcis muralis
TTGCGTCGAAAGTCGAAGCCTGGGAAACAGGACACAGCTACAGGCTTCAAGGCCAGCCATCTGCTGCAGCGGGAGTTACGTGCTGCAGGGGTGTCTGGGAACTCTGAGATAAGTCCAGTCTTCAGAGCAACGCAGGATGTTGCGGTTTCAGACGCTGCCAAGGACAGAGGCAGCGGGACGTTTGTTGCTTCCATGGCAACTGTGGAGAACAACTCCAGCCAGGACACAGTGACACGCTGGGTGTTTTGGTTTCTGCTATCAGGCAGCACCTGATAGGCAAACTGCGGAACTGCAGGGCTGTTTTCAACAGGAACAATTATTATGTTTAGCAGACGGAATGAAAAGTCGGTTTCTGCTGTGGCTAACGTGTTTTTCTCTCCCTTTTACAGGAGGAGCAAGAGGTCTGCGTTGTGCCGGGACTGAATTGTTGTCGGTTATCTGTATCTGCTCTAATGACGCAGGGGTTCAAAAAATGTGCTTTGAAAATGATACCTGTTCCATTTTCAGAGGGGGGCGACAACGAGTCAAAGCGAAGAGCAAGAACAATTTCTTTGTTCTGGAGTCACCTCTGGAGGGTGGTGGGAATGCTGGGAAAGCACAGGTGCAGTGTGCTAAGGTTCCCAAAGATGTGCAAAAAGTTGCACAGGTGCACAAAAGGGTACAAACTCCGGAAATGTGGGAGGTCCCAAGGGTGCAGGGCATGCAAAGGTGCAAAGGTGCTTGGTTTTCCCGGGTTTGGGAGGGTAGCCAAGGAAGCCTTTGAGCTTGTTCACACAGATCTGTCAGGACCCATGAGGTGTGAGAGTCTGGGTGGGGCCAGGTATGTGCCATTGCTGACAGATGACCACAGCCAGGTTGGCTGGTGTCTCTCTCTCAAATCACAGGGGGAGGCAGCGCAACTGATCCAGGATTGGGTTGCGGAGGTGGAACTAAAGTTCTCCACCAGGGTGCAAGGGTTCAAGAGCGACCGAGGGTCACAGTTTACTGGGTCTGCTCTGGAGGAGTTTTTCAAGGAAAAGGGAATACGTCACCAGGTGACGGGTGCAAAGTCTTCTCAAGGGAGAAGGGAGGCTATGGCTGAGCCCGGTGACGGGGATCAGGTCCAGAATCAGGGTTCAAAACCCGGTGATGGGGACCAAGTCCAGGGTCAGGGTTCAGGGCAGGTTTGAGCATCTCCAAGGGTTGTGAAAGGAGTGTCCAGGTGTGAGGCTTCATCTCCGGTAATGGAGAAAGCTCACGGACAGGGTGTCAAGTCAGAGGGGGAAGAGTCTGACGGGGAAGACACAACTGCTGGCCTTAATGGGTCAGTAGGGTATCAGGTCACAGGTGCGTGAAAAAGTGTCGCACAGTGTGATTCTGGGAATGTTGAAGGGGTTCAACAGGTGCCTGGGAAAGATGCCGGGAAGTGGCACAAGGCAAAGGGGAAGGTGTTGAACTCAGAAGGTCTTGCCAGAATGTGAGGCATAGAGGGGGTGTCAGGTTTGGAACTTAACTGGTTAAGAAGTTCCCATGATGCCTCAACATTCAGACGTCAGCTTGTAGAAGCTGGGAGGAGTCTGGGAGGAGTTTTCTGTTCTGTTCCCCTCTGGTCGTTGAGGGAGAAAGACGTAGCCGGTAATGGCTGAAAGGAGCCCAGGAGATCTCTGGGGGAATGTCTGAATAAAGAGCTGAAATGGACAAACCTCGGACTCTGTGTGTGTTTGTCTGGAAGCTAAGTGAAAGGCCGTGACAGTTTATCACCGCTGTGTTTATCTCTGCTAAGGTGTGACTGGAGCTACCGGACGACGGAGCTGAGCGTGCGCAGCTGAGGGAAGCGCGCCGGACCGGGCTGCCATAAAAGCTAATTGAGGACCAATAAATCAATTAGCTGGGGTCCCAATAAACCGATTTCGCCACAGATACCCCTGACTTCACCAGCCTGACTCATCTCTGCCTCTTGGCCTCTCTCTCTTATCAGCTTTCCATTTCAGCTTCTGCCTCTCGTTCTGGTCTGCTCTCTGCCATAGACTCTGCCAGCTCACTAAGCCCTGTTCACTAACCCTTCAGCTTCTGACATCTCCTCTTCCTTGTCTTCTCTCTCTTCTCCCTCTAGCCACTCATCATTTTGCTACCACCACTCTCCAGGCTCTGAGCCTTCTTCCCTTGGTGGTTCCCCAGCTGGTTCCTCCCGCTACTCCTCTGCGTCCAACCAGGCCATGGCAATATGCCTCTGAATACCAGTTGCTCTGCATCACAGGTGAGGAGAGTGGTGTTGCACTCAAGCTCTGCATGTGGGTTTCCCATGGGCATCTTTTTTGTCGCTGTAGGGACAAGATGCTGAACTGGTGGGGCTTTGGCCTGATCTCACAAGGGTATTGTGTTCTTAGGGTTGTAACACACACACACACTGAAATGTGATGTGCTGAGGAGGCAGGGCTTGGCAGCATGCCTCTACTTCTTCTCTCAGGTTTGTAATTCTTCATATGCATAGAATTAACACCTAAATAGGGCTAAAGTGTAGACTGCCAGAAATTAAACATTCCCATGTGTTTCTTGGAAAGACAAACTAAATGTACATGAGACACACACCTTTTTATTAACCCACCAAAAGCTGTGACACCCCCACTTTGATGATTTCCAAAGGCCCCCACACTTTCCTGCTATTACCTTCAGATAATCCCTAGTAGTTATCGCCAGCCTCCCTAGTAATTATCACCAGTCTTAATACCCATCACTGTTCATGCAAATGCTTGAGAACAATTTACATGACGACATGCAAAATCTCCGCTGGCTTTCATATTAACACTGAATGAGAATGAGGAATAAAGAGAACTGTTTTCAAGGTTCCCATGCTATCAGACCCTAAATGCAGCTACATAAAACAGGCGTTGGGGTTTCCTCCCACAGAACAGATTTATAGCTGCACATTAATGGAGCAAAAAATAACCAAAGTGGGCAGTGTCGCCCTTGCAATCTCACTTGGGAGGCACACCATCTGTTGGAAATCACTTTTGCCCTGTAGAAAGGAGGTACTATATAATAACTTTGTTGCTTTGTAAATGGAAATATGCTACAGTGGAGTACTGGGATGAGCATCACTCTCATTTGTCTTGGGTGACTGCAAGATGCAAACTCTTTAAACCTAGAAGGAAATTGTAGGCGTATAGATGTAGTCCTGTTTTAAATGCATTTGGATTCCAGGAATATGCATCAATTTATTCCTATCACGATTAAATATATGTTATTTGTGCTGCTGTTCATTCAGCTAAGCTGTAGACGTTGGCCAATTGATCAAGAGACTTTCAAGTGAATACCTGCCATTCACTCCTGAAAGCAGGGGTAGGGAAATCAAGGGGACTGAAAGTATAATGTCACAATTTTGCAAGAAATTAAGTGAAAGGAATTGCTTACCCTTGCATACTGAGCCAGTATTATCATTGGTAACAGGACCAATAAAACATATTTGAACAGTGGACCATAATTCCTGAGCATTGATTTCTATAAACAAATTCTCTATAATGTTTTAATTCCTCTAAATGTCCCCCCCCCCAATTATTCGAGGCTGGAAACTAATTTTGATTCCTATACTGAGCAGGAAGGAGCGACTCTTCCTGAGAAATTAGAAGGATGGTCCTTAGATCACCAACAAGCTCTTCATTTCCCTCTTGCAATGCCAGCAAAATGCCAGCTGCAAAGGCTATTTTGAATCTAGTTGCAATTTTGGAATTAAATGCAGCGTAATTGGTTCCTTTTCCATGTCTGGTAATCCTGTTAAGACAACTCATTAGGTGCCATGGCAATTGGAAATTAGTAGGTTTCAGAACATGTACATCTCCTTTATTTACACCAATTATTTGCAAATGAGGCAGTTATTCTTTAAATGGAAAAGTAACTTCTGAGAAGTTTTTTTTTTTTTGTCATGACTCTAAAATATCCTGAGATTTTAAATATCTGAACTTCCTTTAGCAAACAGCCAGCCGGAAAGCATTTGAAGGTATGGAGCTGATTCATACTTGAGTTAATCGTATCCATAGGGCCATCTTTCCCATCCGTGTCTTCTCTGTATGGTTGTAGCTTTACAAACTTTAATGAGTGAGCCTTTCCTGGCCTGCAACCAAACCCCATTTTAATTGGAGACGCCAGTGAATGAACCATGGATTTCCTGTGTGCAACGCGTGTTCTCTGCCAGTGAGTTATAAGACCTTCATATATTGTGCTACAAAATCTCTGTCTTCCTCTGCAGGACACGGGTGTAAACCTGAAGGCTTTAAATGCAGCAGTTTGGCTCCAGGGCACTTAAAAGACCACCAATGGCCATATGAATCTGCCAGGGATTTGAGATCACCTGTACTGTATCCTTGTTCATAGGCCCACTAGGAAGGGACATCAGCCTGGCAGGTACAAGGGATGGCACATTTTCTGTGGTGGCCCCAGAGCTTTGTAACTTCCTCCTCTGGGATATACAATCAGCCCTCTCCTTTGTAGAGATTAGGGGCTCTAAAATGTTTTTGCTTAGGATGGCTTTTAATGTGGAGGGGGCCCATTGGCAGTAGTCTCTGTTTTTAGTTCCTCAGTGCTTCACAGGGAGACCATCTCACTTGTTGAAAAGGCCAATGGACCTTGAGACACATAAGTGTATATGAAATGCAGCATAGCAAAGCACAGAAACAGGGCAACACAAAGCATTGTGGGGTCCTTGATCTGAATTGGAGGGATATTCATGTCTTGACTTGGGCGTGGCCAATTTTCCTCCTCCTTCAGCCCCTATGTAGAACCAATGTAAACTCTTGTAAGAAAAATGTTAAGTGGGGTCTGGAACAACAAACTGCTATGTTAAACAGACTCATACACCTTTGTTTGCAAAATTCATTAGCTCTGGGAAATGGGAGTTTGCTGACCACTGTACCTTGGTCTAGAACCTAGAAGTGGTCAACAACATAAAATAATCCTAGAAGGAAGAGAGGAAGAATCACCAGCAGAGTTTCAGATTTGGCCGTTCCTCTGTTTTAGAGTCTCCCTCCCCTTTTCCCTTTGGTTTGCTCTGCCTTTTATTTGCTTTGGAATATTTCCCTTCACTGCACTACTCTGGTAATTGTAACACATTAGGGGCAGGGGGCATAACACATTTACCTATCTCCGCAGTTCCCTTTTCTTCTGACTTTCTGCACACAAACTGAGCACAGCAACAATTGTGTTGTGAGGACAACAGAACACCCTGGGACGCTCCTGTGTTTAACCAAGCAGGAACAACTTATTTGACATCAGCAATCAAAAACATCCAGAGCCCTGCTAGGCCCATAAGAGCTGGCTGTGTTATTTTATATTCCATGCCCCTTCAAAACATTGCATGAGAAAAGGAAAGGGGCTAAGTTGAAGAGCTCTTTTTAGTTAATGAACAGACTTCGCTCTGAAAATAAGAAAGAAATGGTGCGTGTATTTGTTTAGAGGAATGATAATGGAATCGGTGTCTCATGACATGTTTACTTCTGTTCTTTAAGAGGTCCTTAAGGTATCTGGCCCATCCTCATGCACTTAACATTATTTGCATAAACTCAAATCACATCAAGGGCTGTGTGCTTGGTAACAGTTTCTTTCGACCCATTAATTTTTCTTAGAAGAACCCTGGCTTTTCTTAGCATCCATGTTAGGAACACCACAACAGAATTTCCTCATCCAGAAAGTTGTGTGGATTTTCTACCCATGAAAGCCTACTGAACTCACCCATGAAACACTAAGGGAGGCTACTAGTGTGCAAAGCTAAGGTAGCTGAACACAATACCGCTCTCCCACTTCTGATCTCCATCAATGGGCATTCAGAGACATATTGCCTCTGCTGCAAGAAGGAATATAGCAATCCCAATCAATGAGTACTAGCCATGATGACTATATTGCTCCACTGTCAGATCCCTGGAGAGCAACAGTAGGAGAGGGCTACAGCTGCCGTGTCCTCCTTGTGTCTTACAGCCTCCATAGACATATGGTTGGCCATGGTGAGAAGAGAATGCTGGACTAGATAGGCCTATGTGGTTCCATATCTTTGTTAGAAGATCAGCAATTTCACAGTTGAGTTCTTTGAGAATGCTCATGTGGATGTCTTCCGGTGATTTGTCAGTTTTTATTTTGTCTATTAGGCCTAGAACTTTGTCTCTCATCATCACTGTTTCTGTTCCATCAGTTCCTCAGAATACCTTCCTACAATAGCTAATTCAGATAGTGGTATTCTGTAGGACCCTGCAGTGTGTCTATTTGAAAACAGATGGAAAGATATGGCTGCAATGACAATGGAGGTTCAGGCAGGGTTGGCATATACCAAGATTGCAATTACCACTTCCTTCTTCATTCACCTGGGGCATGTGCAGGTGGAAAAGGCAAGGACAACCTAGTCAAGGAGAGAGCCCATGATAAAACTTGGCCCACAAGACTGAACACACAGTTCCTGCTACATATGAGCTGTGCATCCAAGCCACTGAGAACCACTAACAGTAACTCCTTCAAAGACGGTATCCTAGACCCAACTTGTTAGACCCATGAAGGCACATTACATGATCCCAGAGATGGAAGGACCACATGTGCACATGTGTCATTCTGCAGGAAACCCAGTTCCTATTTATAGAAAGCAAGGCCATTCAGTTCAAGTAGTCACTTTTGTATTCTTAACTTTCTTAAATGTGGGACAAAGCCATATGGAGCTGTAGATAAAATTGGGGAGGGGGGGACGATGACACCATACTGATGCAACTTCTCTAGAGGGCTAATGCATTGAAGATATTGATTGCCTTACTGATTTATTTAGTTGACAGACTATAGAATGAGATTCATCTATCATTATCCCCAAATCATCCATCAGCTGTTTCCTTCTCTAGGCAATGAGGAGCGATATTATCAACAATTTTATTTGCTTTGTAGGTATTCAGATTAGCAGATGAGGCAGATATGACCTATTGAGCAGCCACTTGCAAGAGAAACTTGAAATATTTCTGAAAAAGCAATGGTTCATTTTCTTGTTCTTATTTGATACAGTGTGGCTTCCCTTTGACTAATTCTGTTGCCGTCTGATGTCACGACTATATCTGTAATTACTATATCTGTAATGAAAAACAAGTAGTGAAACTGAGTGCCGCCACCCCAGTCATTATGGCCATTCAGACAGCTGACATGCTGCCTCTATAGATCATTGTCTCTGTCCAGTCTGACACTCCAATCTAAAGATGGAGAACCTTAGGCCAAAGGACCAGTTGTGACCTACCAAGGCTCTCTGTCATTTAGGACTCTCCCCTACAGGGGGGGGGGGAGAAATTTATTATATTTATTTTGCATTATTTTATTGATTAAATTCATTTATTAAAATTATATACTGCCCTTCATCTGGAAATCTCAGGGTGGTTCACAAGATAAAAATACAGGATAAAAGCACAAATAAATATTTATTATAAAGCAAAACAAAACAATAGCCCCCCTCCCCCCCATTTAATAACCAAAGGCCTGGTTGAAGAGAAACGTTTTCACCTGGCATCTAAAGATGTATAATGAAGGTGCCAGAGAAACCTCCCTGGGGAGAGCATTCTACAAATGGGGAGCCACATTCACATTTAAAGGTGATATTACCGTATTTGCCCTATGCAAACAGAAACACAACATCCCTTTGAATTCACTTTTCTGAATTTTGCCATTCAAATCTCCAGTCAAGCAGTGTGTACAAATGCATATATAGAACATGCACAACTGTACATATTAGGCTAAATTGTGCATGTAAATGCATATATTTGTGAAAATAAGAAACAAAAATGCACTATATGAGGGGAAAACGGCTTGCAAAAATGTGCATATTTGTTAAAATTACATACAAAATGTGTTTATTAGGAGAAATTTGAACTAAAACACTGAAGATGTTTGTTTGGAATAGTAGTAGTAGTAGTAGTAGTAGTAGTAATAATAATAATAATAATAATAATAATTCACAAACTGTGGCAGAAATGGGTTATAAAGGCTAGGACTAGCCGCCTGAGAAACAGTTTCTACGCAAATGCAGTTCTGGTTCTAAACGCAGCATAAGGGGTCTCTATAGTATAGTGTATTTTAAAATGTGGTTCAGAGTTTTTAGGGGTTTTTGAATGTTTTATGTAGTTTTTATGTAGTTTTATGTAGTTTTTATGTAGTTTTATGTAGTTTTTCAATTTCATTGTTCTGCATGGGACAATGACAATAAAGATATCGTATAACTGAATTTAAGACCAGAAAAAAACAAGATACTGAGAGAACCAAAAATTGACAGCTCCACCCATCTTGCCTCTCCTCACAGCATAATCCAACCTCAGGTCCTCCCTGCTTTGCATCCCCCTTTAGTGTTTTTGCCTGGCTGGAATGTGCCCTCAAATTCTGATAATGCCTCTTGCTTTGCATGGTTACAGGCTGGGGGTGGGGGACAGTGCTAGTGTATGCAGAAACTAGCCTACTGCACAAAGGTAACATTTTCATTTATCATTCTTCTGACCCCACCCAGCACTGATGATTCCCCACTCCCCTGAATGTTTGCTCAGAAGGAAGCGCGGTCCTCTAGTTGAAAATGGCCCTGCTCTAAACCACCATACTATGGTGGCTGGTTGGGAAATGGAAGCATCGTTTATTTAACTGATTTAAAATGAGTCTCACTCCGACAAGAAAGAAATTGGTGCAAATTCGGCATTTGAGGGTGCACTTCTCTTAGCAAGTGCTAACTCTACCTTTCTGTTTTATGTTGAAATATGTTTTTGCACTCGTACTTACCTTCAATGTCATAAGATACCACAGATGGACTGAATTCCTTCAATGCTATCCTGAGCATAGCATGAAATATTCTGGTGCCCACAAGAATGGAAAACACCTCACTGGCTGAATAAATCAGCTCGCATTGAGGCTACAGCGAAAAATAATGGCTCTGAAAATTAAAAAACGAGTCTTGAATTTGCTGATAATTTGGGGAAAACATCAGGAGCCAGCTTGTATGCAGCTTTATCCAACATGCTTCACTGGTTTTTAATATGTACTGATTTTTCATTTGCCCCAAACTCAGAAATTATCTTCTGTTGCCTTGACTGAAACCACCCACTCAATATAGAAACAGATTTAATGAAATAATAAGCATCTTGCTTATAAATTGAGAGGAACAAAGCGCAGACTAAACATGCTTAATATGTATCTTCTGGACTTGTAGCAGAGACCTGAAATACCCATTGGTGGTATTAAATGAGCTTGTAAGGCTAAACAATCTGTAATATAATTAATAAACATTTAATGGCATTGATTTTTATAGGCTGGCTTATTGAACCCCTTATCAGTACAGAGCAGATGGGGCATAACTATGAGAAATTATATTTTAAACATGATTACTGTACTTGAATTATATTTGAAAAATTCTGTTCAGTGGAGCATTTATAAATACAATTTAACTTGCAGACCACCCTCTCCAACTTAAGGTATTTCCCCCCGTCTTTTAGTATAATAATATTTAAATGATGCCTGTAAAGCAAATTATACAATGCTTCTTAAAAAGTGACATAAAACAAATCCTCTAGAAAACACTGCACATTATGTCATTTTGCAATACTTACGTCGTTTGATCAACACCATATTCAGCAACCAGCAAAAATGGTTAAAAATAAATAAATCCTAAGATCAGCCTTAAGAGGGTTGTAAGAAAGAATTTCTTTTCCTACTGAAATGTAGGATTACACGAGCTTTTTGTCCATTGAAATATAGTCACTGGTGCATAATCTTCTAAAATGAAATATTATTGTACGGATTCTGTAAAATCAAGTTGTTGAGAGATGGTTTTGTCATATAATCTACCAGCACTGTCGGGCAAAGGTGTCCCATGTTAATTGGGCATGCAACGGGGCTTATGAAACAATGAACTTCTGAAATTTGTAATAATCACTTCCAGGTAATATAATTACAACTGCTAAACAAATTTATACTCTTGATCAAGTGGATTTATCAACTGAATAGTACAATGCACACAAATGCACATAGTTTGTTCTGTATGGAGGATGAAATTATGAGGTAAATTCAAACAATTGGGGGACTTCCACCTCTTCTGAGTTGAAATGTAATATCAATACCCACCCAAGTTGAATCAGGGACTCCACAAATTCTCATCTCATTCTGTCAGGAGTTTTCAGCTTTTCCACTCTACTTAACTGAACAGAATAGCTCTATATTTTTGTATATCTCTGAGTTTCTTTAGTTCTGTGGTCTTTCAAGAAGTGAGACTATCCTAAATGTTGTCTGTGCGGTCCTGAAGAACCCTGGATTATTATTTTTTATTAGAGCATAGCAGCAAATTATTATTTTTAAGTGAAAAGCTTAATTTTGTGTTTTTGATGTGTGCTTTTTTATTTTAAAAAATGCTTTAATGAAAACTGAACTCTTTAGAATAATAATTATAATAATTTATTTATTTATACCCCACCCATCTGGCTGGGCTTTCCCAGCCACTCTGGGCGGCTTCCGACAAAATATTAAAATACAGTAATGCACCAAACATTAAAAGCTTCCCTAAACAGGGCTGCCTTCAGATGTCTTCTAAAAGTTTGGTAGCTGTTGTTCTCTTTGACATCTGGTGGGAGGGCGTTCCACAGGGTGGGTCCCACTACCGAGAAGGCCCTCTGCCTTGTTCCCTATAACTTGGCTTCTGGCAGTGAGGGAACCGCCAGAAGGCCCTCGACGCTGGACCTCAGTGTTCAGGTAGAACAATGGGGGTGAAGACACTCCTTCAGATATAGAACTCCACAGAACTCTAGACAGACTCATATTGTAAAGGTTATTAGAGGGCCAGTAAGGTTTTTTACTGGAGTACCAAAATGTCTGCCTTAGAGGATACAAACAAGCACTGGATTTATTATTATTATTATTAATTATTATTATTATTTTATTTATAAATGTTCAAGCAAGAATATATACCACCTGCCCATCTGCTGGAAATTTTTTTTGCAAAGCAAGTTTTCTTAATATAATACATGACTGTGTTATCTTCTACGATACATGCATTTCTTTTTTTTTCTTTTTTATTGAATTCTTTTTTATTGAATTCTTGAAAACTACATCGAAAAGCACATAGACATTAAAAAATAGAAATAGGGGGGGGGGGAAGAAAAAATAGTATCAACAGAAAAGAAAAATCAAAATAACACATATAGACATAAAGCAAACAAACTTACAGACATTACTCATTTGACTTCCTTCCATCTCAGTTTAGGCTAGGTAAACTTATAACGATACATGCATTTCTATGCATGTGTCATGCATGCATTTTTGCACGCGTTGCTTGGCCGGGGACCTGCATTGCAAAATTCAGGGAAGTGTGAATTTTGAAGGATGGCTATATTTAAGCCATCACACATTGCTTCAGAAAGTGCAGATTAGGTATGTTCACCTTTAAATGCAAAGTGAACCAAGTTTCTCCCCTGTCACTACCATGGTCTATGTTGTGTATTCCATGGAATGACTGTGGCACCTGAGGCTGAGAAAAGCTTGGCCTTACTGTAGCTTAAACTATGAAATTCTCTCCCACAACATGCAGCGATGGCCACCAAGTTGGATGCCTTTAAATGAGGATTAGACAGATTCATGGAGGATAAGGCTATCAGTGGCTACTAATCCTGATGGATATGTTCCAGCTCCACCATCAAAGGCAGCAGGGTCTGAATTCCACTTCCTATGGAACCACAAGCAGAGCGTGTGCTGTTGGACTCAAAATTTCCTTGCATCCATAGGCATCCATTTGGCCACTCTGAAAACAGATTGCTGGATGGGATGGGCCACTGGTATTATCTAGCAGGCTCTTTCTGTATGGCTGATTTTGACTGAACCATGCATTGGAATTCCACTAGAACTTCATTTCAACCAATTCAGAGACTTCATAAAAAACCCCACCTCCCTTCCAATTGTATTTCATGTATTATGCCAGACACTATTAAGCGAGATTAAAACGTATTTATTGTTGCCATAAAGCACTTATTATTGAATCTGAAAGAGGTTTTGCAAACTGGAGCTATATTTTAACAAGCCACTCGATAACATCTTTATGCTTTTGTCTCAGTCAGCCCTGCTTAAAGCCTAATGCTTTGCCAAGTGTCACAGAACCAGTGAGTGTTTGGAACCGGCAGCTTTTAAAGAGCCCTGATGCAACAGAATAAATTCAGAAAGGGCGCTTATGTGCCTGCCTAAATTTCGACCATTCTGTATTTACCCAGGCAGAAGACACTACCTTTGAAAGTCAATGGCTGAAAATCCAGAACTTTCCAAGGCCCACATCACATTGCCAAGAAACAGCTTCTTGACAAAAAGGAAATATTCACACAAGTCCAGCAGTACAAATCATTTAAATATTCAAAATTTTAACATGCACATTATCTGGAATGTAATGTCTCTTGATTTACCCCTCAATTTAGAACTTACCGTAGTTAAGGTGAGGATATTATAATTAAATAGCTGAGCTTTCGTATCTGTAGTTTCCTCCATGGTACTGAATATCACAGAACAGGATTTCAAAGAACCCCACATCCAAAATTCACCACCAAATCTGCCCAAATTCAGATATATTGCTGAACATTCTGCACTGTTCCTCTGAGTATCAGCATTTGGCCATCATTTATGGGGGAGGGCCATAGCTCAATGGTAGAGGATCTGCCTCGCACACAGAAGTTCCCAGGTTCAATTCCTGGCATCTCTAGTTAGGGCTGAGAGACCCCATTTGAAATCCTGCCAATCAGTGCAGACAATACTGACTAGATGGACCAATGGCCTGATGCGGTATAAGGAAGCTTGCCAGGGCTTTGGCAGGGTGCCAGGCTACTCCCTTTCCTAGATTGGGAAGAAATGGCAAAGAGCAGGGACAGAGTTTTGCAGCTACAGCCAGAGGCTGAAAACAAAGGAAGAGATTATTATTATTATTATTATTATTATTATTATTATTATTATTATAAAAAGGAAGCTTCCTATATTCATATATCTAGCCCTATTCAAACATTCTTCCCTCAGGTGATTACAATCAGCAGCCTGTAATCAGGGAGACTCTGTCCACACTTTTGGAAATAGTGTCCAAATCAGGGTCTTCATGATCATGTAGCCAAGATATGTGCAACTTGAACACATGTACAGAGACAGATTTAGGGAAGCACAACTGGTTCAGTTGCACTGGGTGCGGTGCTTCAGGGACGCATCAGGGGGCACTGCAACTGCAATGCAGAATGGAAAGCGAAGGGTGAGGGCGCCAAATTTATCACATAGGGCACTGCTGGAATTTGAGGCCCCAAGGCCCGCAATAGACATCTGTTCAAAGAATTGTAATCTTTTTGTGTTCCTGAATATTGTAAGACTGATGCGGCTTCCATCTATGGCCTTGTTTCATTCACTTTTATTCACTGACCTAGCTACTTGTAGAACACATTTTGTGCTCTGTCAGTGTTTAGTGAGATTTGTGTCAAAGATAGCATGATACTTAACATATTATCTTTTATTGTTTTAAAGTGCTAATTTAAATACATTGTTCCTTGTCTACTGTTCCCGGCAGCGTAACTTGCTGTTCTATAGTATCTGTCATTGTTCTAATTAGCAAAGCCCTAAAGCCTTTTCTATACAATTGCTTCGTAACACATCTTATGCTATAACAAGACACATTTGATGTGTTTCAGCGATAACATGTAAGATAGCATCATCTTGGTTGGGTTTTTTTTAAGAAACTTACAAAGATTCATATTGTTCTGTGGTTGAGAGTGATGAGCGAAATCATGCATTTTGAAGGGTCTGCCCTAGAGGCCTTGCACATAGAGATTAACTAAATGTTCCATTATATTGTAGCTCGGGATGCAATCCCTAACACAGCACAAGATCTGTTTTATGGGAAGGCGGGAACCTTTCTTCAGCCCAAGAGACTCATCCCCTTGTGGGTAGCCTTCCAGGGGTCACATGCCACAACTGTGGGCGAGGCAACACCTGGCACTTTCTTTATGAATTGGCTACACTCTTATCATGCAAAAATCAGTCTTATGAGCATGTAGATACACGTGCATATATGCAGATGCACACACGACCATTCGGGCAAGCCAGAGGCACAATCACTGTTCAAGGACACCTTCCAGGCAAACTAAAGCACTTGAGAAAGGCATGGAACAGGCACATTTGGGAAAGAGCATGGCCTGGACAGAGTCCCGGGGGCCTGATGGAAAGGCTGCAAGGGCCACATTCAGGCCTCCAGGCTTCAGGTTCCCCATCCCTGTGTTAGAGAACCAACACCCTGACTTGAGGAAGCATTGTAGAAATGTTATATGTGTTTTATAAACAGTCACATAGCAGAGGTGTTTACGACATCCCCTTCAGTGCATGCAGTCAGTGTGGGGAGAGGGCAGTGGGCTCAGCATCCAATTGCTAGAGGGACAGAAACAAATAACGGCGCTTAGGGAAGGAAAGGGCAGCCTGTGTTTTATCTCAAAATTGGTTGCAAATAAGCGAGAGCCAGGAGTGAGCTTGTGTAGATGAGTTTGTATTGGTGTGCCTATCCAATGAACTCAAAGTGCTAGCTAAGTAGCTCCTAATGTAGACAAAGTGCAGCTGTTGAGGGCTGGTAAATTGTTGAGAGTGCATCTCTGAAAGTTTGCCTAACAAGGAGAAAGGAAATCCCTTTCTTTAACTTGTTCATTTCTTAAGATCCTTTTTAAGTTCATTCCAGTCCTTACATTCTGAGCATTGTTTCACACCACAGATTTAAATCAATCCATCTAGACACAGAATTTTGAATCATGTTGATAGAATGTGTGTGTACACAGAGGCATGACTCTTTTGGGGGGGGGCTGGAGGTGGGCAGTATCCTATACCAGTTTCTGGGAATCAGATGGCAAGAGTGATGTGACTCTTGTGGCCTTCTGGAGGCTTCCCAGAAGCATCTGGTGGCATCTGGAGGTTACCATGGTGGGTGTGGCATTCGTATGGAGCCGCCGGTCACTTCACGAACTATTGACCCGTACACCACCAATCTGCTGCCACCAACCAGCTTCTCCCCAGTAAAACACTTAGTCTCAGTCGGGTCCTCAAGTTAACAACGAAGATTGTAGTTTATTGCAAACACAAATAAACTTTAAATGCATTCGGAACACTGTTATCCTTTACCCTCTTGGTCTTATTTTATCCTGTCTCTAACTCTTCTACCTCCCCTCAAACAAGAACCACCTGTACTAACTGTATCACTATTTCCATCTCTCTTCCAACTGCTTTCCTAACTGCTTTCCCCCCAACTGCTAAACCTCTGGCTAAGCCCTTTTATAAACATGTAGGCTCCGCCTCTGGGCTTTTCTATTGGTCTACCCATTAACCCTTTCTCTCCCACTGTACAGACATTTCCAAAGGAACGGGCAAATGCCACATCGGGTGACCGAAGAGGTGGAGGCCTCGGTCCAGTCACCACTATGGGGCTGGAGCTGCTCCATCATGGTAGTGTGACACCATGATGGCGTGACATGGTGCGCGCTGGCATTGGGTACCCATAGCATGAAGCCCAGGTCAGTGCCCCTGTCTGGACACATTTCAGTAGCCAACATGTGCCCTCTCTGACCACTGTCATTGATGGCTACAACTGATGGGAGTTGTAGGCCACAACATTGAGGAGGTACCACATTGCCTATGCTCCACTAGGTACCAGCAGCCCTGTAAACTATATATTGCAACAACAACGAAGCCTTGGAGTATGTTGTTTCCAAGGCACCTCACATCCATAAGGACTCACTGTTGACCTGTGTATACTGAGTTGAGTTTGCATTCCAAGTCAGAGAAGGACTTCTGTTTGCCACCTTCTCCTTGCTATTCCATCCCTAGTTTCTAAAAAGTGACAATTTTCCTGTAACCTACATCATCGCTAAGCATCACCTCGGCAACCTCCATTGGCACACACCCAACAATTGCCCTGTGAACATCTTTTGTCCTGCTTAATGGCTTTTATTCCAGGTGACTCCTTGTCCTGGAAAGGGAGTTTAGCCTGCACAGACCCCACTTGCCTGGCATCTTCCCTTCATAGAATCATAGAATAGAATCATAGAATCATAGAGTTGGAAGAGACCACAAGGGCCATCGAGTCCAACCCCCTGCCAAGCAGGAAACACCATCAGAGCACTCCTGACATATGGTTGTCAAGCCTCTGCTTAAAGACCTCCAAAGAAGGAGACTCCACCACACTCCTTGGCAGCAAAGTCCACTGTCGAACAGCTCTTACTGTCAGGAAGTTCTTCCAATGTTTAGGTGGAATCTTCTTTCTTGTAGTTTGGATCCATTGCTACGTGTCCGCTTCTCTGGAGCAGCAGAAAACAACCTTTCTCCCTCCTCTATATGACATCCTTTTATATATTTGAACATGGCTATCATATCACCCCTTAACCTCCTCTTCTCCAGGCTAAACATGCCCAGCTCCCTTAGCCGTTCCTCATAAGGCATCGTTTCCAGGCCTCTGACCATTTTGGTTGCCCAAAACCAAATTTTTCCAGTATTTGGTTCAATACTAGAAAAAATAGATAAACCCTACCCTTTTATAAATTTCTAAGATTCACTGACTCTAGTAGTTATGGATACCCTTGCACCCTCAAACTCTGTTGAAAAACCAGTAATAAAATCAATTGCGCCAAGCAATAGACAATATGTGGCTTCTTTTCTTTAAAAATAAATAAATACTAATTGTATTTTTCTTTAAAGTACCATTTTCAAAATATGTGCATTCACTGAAATTAAAATCAAATTATCTTCTAGGATTTTTGTGCCATATTATATCTCAGAGCATTTAGTGAAAGGAAACCTTCAAATAAGGCTTCTTTCCTTAGCCAGTCCAACAGCAGTCTGGGGATTGCATATCTGTGGGAAGATATTTCCTTCTTATAACAAGTGGCGTTTAAAATTGAGATCCCTTTCACCTACCTCAATGACTTTTTAAAACAGTTGACTTGAGGTCTCATCTAAAGCCTTGATACCAGGACAGGAAGAAATTCTGTTGATTAAAAAACACTTACAATGTCTTCCAGAAAACTATAGGGTAGTATTCTCCAAGTTATTAGTTTTGCCAGGAAAGATTCAGTGACATTGTTGGAAAACAGATAAAAGCCTGTGATTTCAGGGGTGTTTTTTTTTTTTTAGGTTTATTTTCTAAACTGTCTTCTTTACTTTGCCATTCTGAAGTTATTAACCAGTTATCCTTGGGGACCAGGAGACGGAATGATCCAATTTCCAAAAACGAGCTGTAATCACTAATGATTTCTTTTTTTAATATTCTTCCCGAAAGAGTCTGAGATCTTAGCAGAAAGAAAATGGGGGGGGGGGTTGCTGGGTCATCAGCCTCAAGGAGGAAGAACCTCAAACACGTTACATGACAAAGACAAATGAGGTGCGGAGGAGGATGCATCATTTGGTTCTATTGAGCTGATACCTTCTAGGCAAAATGGCTTTTATCGCTAAAGGAAGGGTTTTGCACTCTCAGTTGCAGCCATTTGATGTATGTTGTACGGATTTCCGAAATGTAAAATGGGATTCAGGTCTCCTTCTATGTCTTAAAGGCCAGGAAGCAAGTTGAAAAGACTTCTTGTTCAGATTATGATAGAGAGAGTGCTTATTCCGGGGAGGGTTGCTAAAGGACTTTACTCCAACAAGTAAGTCCTGAATGATTATCTTGTCTGTGATCCCCAGCAATTGGTATTCAAAGGCACAGAGCCTCTAAAGCTGCAGGTAATATATAGCCATCATGACTAGCAGCCACTGATAGCTTTATTCTCCATGAAAAACTAAGTTGACTTAGACTAATTGACAAGATTAACAAAAATGCCTTTCCTATTTCCAGGAATTTATTTCCTCCCATCCAAAAGACAAAAAAAAAGTGCAACGGAAGAATACATTTCCCTGTCCTGAAGAAAAAAATAAAACTAGCATTATACTGGCTGAGTGTATTATCTATGTTTTTCCATCTCAAGATGTTGTGCAGCTTCTTATTGCCACAATGCTAATTTAATTTAATTGGTAGTCGGGACGGACTGAATTGTTTTCTCCTACCAGAGAGACAACTTGTTTAGCAATGTGTAAAAGCTCCACTGTCGGTGATGCGGCTCTGCCTAACCTCCTGCTCCAAATGTAGAGTAAGGATTTCAATAACCTAGTGCCACCTTTTGTTCACGGTATAGGGATCCTGTAAGTCCATGTGCCATGTGTCATCAGCGCATTAAGGTGCCCAAGCACAGGAATTGCTTTCTTCAAATAAGTCACTTAAATGTACTTCACATTTAGTAAGCTGTGCATTTGGAGAACTGCACCAGCAAATGGATTTAGGCAGGAATGACACAGCTGAACCACTATCTAGCAGTTCAGTGAAGTGTGGCTGCCCTCCAGGGGAGCATATGTCAACAATGCAGAGCAGCTCATGAACAGGGTGACATGAACTGCAATTACCCACACAATGGACATTACCATCAGGGACAATGACTTAATGTATGTGATTTCTGGAGTAAGAACTGGCTGAAGGAGTTTTCAATGAATGTTCATCCTTTCTCTTACATACTAATGATACTGGGGACCTCTCTCTCTCTCTCTCTCTCTCTCTCTCTCTCTCTCTCCAACACAGTGGGAAGTTGAGGTTTGGTCTGGTGACTGGCCTCTTTGGCCTCCTACTGAAACCAAAATTTCTGCAGATTAACAGTCTGCTTATAGCTATATAAATGGGCAACTTTCCCCCCAGCTGCTGTGATAACTATATTGCTGCGGTCCACAAGCATGTATTTGTAAACTGGGCTCCTTTCAAGCTTCATTGGAAACTAGCATCCATTTTCTTTTTGTAGGCTTTAGGGAGGCTCGCCTCCTACTCAAAGGCATGTAAGAGCAGAAAGGGCAAGTCAAATGTCATGTATGTATGTTCAGTGCCATTTTTCTAGAATAAGAGGTGCCAGAACTTACCACGAACACCTCCCCCATTCTCTTAGAATGGCAATGGCACCCACCTGAGAGGGGCCAGAACCGAGTTCCTGTGAGTTCACCCTGGAAAAAAAGCCATGTGTATGTTTCAAGTCTGTGGTAAAATTAAAGGCGGGCATTTTAACTGGATTGTGGTGGTCATGCACATCTCTGGTGCTGCCTCCACCTTTTCTGGGTGTGTAGTATGAAGTGAACATTAAGGACTTAAGAGGATCTACATTGGCACCCAGTACGTTTCCGAGCACAATTCAAAGTGTTGGTGCTGATCTTTAAGGGCCTAAATGGCCTCAGTCCAGTATACCTGAAGGAGCATCTCAACCCCCATCATTCAGCCATCATCCACTGAGGTCCAGCTCCAAGGGCCTTCTAGCCAGATGGGCAGGGTATAAATATTATTATTATTATTATTATTATTATTATTAACCAGAAGCCCACCTTATCCAGCATCCTGTTTTGTACAGTGGCCCATCAAATACACAGAGGCCTACCAGCAGGGCGTCAGCAGTTACTTTGGCTCATCTAGTCCAGAAGTCCACAAGCAAGACCTGAGTGCAACACCACTCAATCTCCCCTCCTGCAGTTTCCAGTGGCGGTTATTCACAAGCACACTATCTCCAAGAGCGGAGGTATCAGGGTTAGTAGCCATCAAGAAATAGCACTCCAATTCCAAACCAAAACGTTCTAATCTGACGTGAGCTTTACTCCACAGAGCAAGGAAAATTCAAATCAAACTTCCTGCACCTCCAGTTGAACCTTGAGCCCAAGCTGTTTACAGCCTAATTATCCTAAAGGAATATTTCCTTTTAATTTTAAGCAGCTGCTCCTCTCCTATCTCGTCCCCAATGAAACATGAGGATTTTATGCAAAACCTCCACTGAGCATGTGCAAGTGTGCATTTTCTTTCTCCGAATATGAATTTCTTCTAATATCTGTAACTGGCCACAGTGGAATCCCTGCACATCTTTCTCCCGGACCTGTTTAATGAAAGCTGCAGTTCCCCACTCAGATTCATTTTGGATACCCCCTATGTTTCTTCTTTAAATACCAGTGATCTAGACACTAAATGTGCAGAAGTGGTCTCCCATAACGTTAATGCATATCTCTATTCCTTTAGTTATCACATGGGTGGCCTCATGAGTGGCATAATATGTTGGAGCACTCTCTCTCTCCTGCTGTCCTGATAAAAGTATTCGGCTCACAATGAAAATTGAGGCAATAGGCAACATTAGAGCAAGCTTGGCTCAGCTTGTTGGCAGTGACGATGAAGCATTCATTGCCACTATGGAACAGATGAAATCAAAAGCACAGGCTATTAAACTATACACTACCATTGGGGGCTGTAAGTCTTTTCTGCAAATGACACCTTTGTTATTTTCCTAAACGAGTTCATCAACGTATAGCATTCGAATGCACTAAATCACAGAGGCATTTAGGAATGGATAAACAGATGGACAAATAACAGATTTATTTTATTTTCTTCCCCTTCTCCTTTAAATGTCTTCCTTCCTCTTACTCCACAAAAGGGACATGATCCAATTCAAGAGAATCATAGTATTTCTTGCTGGTGATCCTTCTCATCATATATAGATATATATATATTTGTTTAGTTCTGTTTTGTGTTTTGCATCGCCCCAATTTATCACTATTGTTTGACAATAGTATGTTCCAGCTAATCATTCTGTCGCTTGCCTTTCACTTTCACCCATCCATCTGCAGATTTTAAAAGTACACATTTCCTCTGGTATTCTTCCCTCTGATTTTTAAAATACTGTTTTTCTACAAATTTCCTGACAATGCTTAAAAAAAAAAAAGAACATCTGAATTTCTGTCACTCAGCGTGAACTTTATTTTCTTGCTCTCCACTATTATTTGTTTCAAATGACTAACATTTAGGGTGAAATACTGAACTAATCACTATCCAAAAGCTGTAATAAACTCTCCAGTGGAAGTGAGTCCAGTTGTTGCCTGGTCAGCGGAAGGGCGCCTTTCTTACATCTGCTGCAGTTAGCCTTAAAACGGCAGCTTGCCATTTGCGGAACATCCTCTGTAGGTATTTTTTGCATTGCTCTTTGTTAATCAAGCCCAGTTCCATTGCTGTAGCTTACCAATGCTGCTGACCTGTTCTTTTTCCCCATAGTTAATTTTCCAGCATCAGTTACACCAATAAATCTTAACTAATGTACATTTAATAGAATATATTGCATGAAAGATGGGGAAGGAAAGAAGGCACTTTAGGGGATTCTTGGTGTAATTAAAGGCCTTTTAAAGAATTAATTGAGGAGCTAATTTAGGGAGGAATGTTCAGATGAAAAGGGTCTTGAATCCGTAATTTTGGATGCAGCATTATGCCTGAATTATGGTGGTATTAGTGGTGAGCAGGGCACAGCACTGACTTTGCTAATCTCCCACCTAGTGTTTATTCCTGTACTTAAATCACCCTAGTGATGAGAATCAATGCACAAGCACCAAATGTAAGCCAGTAGTGCGTTTTAGCCATTGTGTGATACTTCCGCAAGTGACCAGAAGCCATTACGCAATATCTCATGTGTATATAATGGAGAGATAGCCTTAGGCTGTTCATCAGACAGAGGAGCTGATAGTCATTCTATACTTGCCCCTTTTGGAAAAGCAAGCAACCAACAACATGGCTAGGCATGCAGGCATCTCCCATAGAGGGCTGTGACAGCAATCAAAGACAAAGCATTGTGAAAAAGATCAAGATAAAAATGTGTTTTGCTGCAAGTGTGTGTTCCCATGCAGGAGCTATACAGCAGGAGATCACACAGCCTGCAATAAAGCGTGTCCTCCCTCAAAGAGGGCACATGTTGTGGTGAGACCTGGAGACTGACCTCCTGGTTGTGGGTGGGTATATTGGACATCCACAACACCTGATTGGTAGGTCCCTCGTTGCTGGGTTTAATCTGGCCAATGGGGAGCTGTCTAAACGGACTGAGGGACCTATATATATCTATGCATGTGACTCTGAGCTTCCTCTTTGGGCCAGTGCATTGGAACATCTGCCCACCTCTCCCTATATTTAGGGCATTTTGCAATTGACCTTGCTATGCCGTCGTGTGTCGTCTGTCGTTGGGACAGGGGCACGGCAGGAATTTTCCCCACTTGGTTGATTGGCTGTTGCCATTTGGGTTTCACCTGCCGCGTAGCAAATCATCACAACTTGTAAGGTTGCACATAGGCACTGGTTCAGGTGATAGGGATGGGAGAATGTTCTCGCCATCCCTATGTGAAGGGTATTCTGTTAAAGGAATCCAGGGACTCAACTTGGTTTGGTCAACACCTGAGAGGGAGTTGTGCCCGTGCCTGAGTCCAGGGGTGCATCTGGGGAGTGGACATAGTCCGTTCCCGGGCTTTCCACCTACCTCAGGTGTTCACCCTTGGCTGACCTATATAGAGCTCTGGGTCAGCGCTACCTGCAAGGGTGCAGGGAGCTAGTCGAACCAGAGTCTATGCAACCACTCACTTTCTGTAATCAATAAAGTTGTGGCCTAAATTCTGTCAAAAACCAAAACTAAAATTTGAGTCAAATGTGTTTTTATTTAGAGGGGAGGTCTCTGGGTCTGAACACGCAAATAAATGCCTTTTGAAAGGGGAAGTCACTGCAAGGGGAGTTGTGTTGCTGTCCCTGATTATATCACAAACAATATCCAATCAGTGCTTTTGCTGTTCAGTCCACCAGATTCCATTCAGCATTCACAAGAGCAACAAATGTGCTGCAGTGGACTTATGGGGTACTTTATGCAATATGGACAAAGTACTGAGTTTTGGATATTCAGAAAATGTGATGCCCCACCCTCAACAAAAAGGCAGGATGTGTGGAGTGCATGCAACATGCGTCATGCGGATGTGCAGGTTGGGAGGGTGTCGTGTCTGGGAGTGGCCTCTGCACAGCTCCCTGGGTGGTCCAACCGGGCTCAGTGTTAGGAGGGGGCTGTGGAGTGACACAGCGATGTCCCAACTCTTGCACCACTTCCTACAGCACTACAAAGAGCCAGGTTTGGGCATGCAGTCTGGGAGACACACAGCACAGTGGGGTAAATAATCCGTTTCCCAAAGTTATTTGTCTCAACTCTTCTTTGGAATATTACTAGCTTCTGTTTCAGGTGCTCTGGAACTTTGGGAGCTGAGACTTTCATAAGGGATTAGTCCTGTAAGTACAAACATGACAACATTGGGATGACAGCAAGTACCCTTGCAAACAGCATCATAATGATCAACCACAGAGACTTTAGTGTGAAGATCTCGGTTGCTATGAATAGATGTTCTTCTGCATTTCTCCACAAATTATGAAGAGTTGAAATGGCAACTTCTCAGCAGTACATTCACCCTGGAAGTAGAATATTCATAAGGCAGCTGTGCTCTCTAGCTAACCAAGAACATTATGTCTGGAAACATCTGGTTCAGAGCTACACTTGAGGGATGACCCGGGAAGATTTCATTGTAGGCCAACTTTTATATTTGCAATAAAATATATTTGAAATGAGTTTGACTAAACTGTGGGAGGCAGTGGAAGACAGAAGTGCCTGGCGTGCTCTGGTCCATGGGGTCACGAAGAGTCGGACATGACTAAACGACTAAACAACAACAACAACAACAACATATTTGAACAGCATAGCCCAAACACTGATAATCTATGATCTCACTCCACTGTTTTTCCACCGATCAAGGGGTTTAGCTAGGTAGCTAATTATGAGTTTCTTGCAAAGTCTAATCCATCCTCAGAACAGATTCAATTCATGTGCTTATCTGCTTTCCTGATTGCAACATATAATAATGCAAAGCAACATGTAATAATTGGTAGCTGCCAGTGGATGCATACTTTATGATGTTGATTAGATTAAAGCATTTGTTGCAGGCAATGTGCTAGGATGGTTGAATGATGGATGAAAACCACCATTTCCAGATAGGTATGTTAAAGTAAAGTCTTCTGTGATCCATAGCACATTGTAAAATTGCATGACAAAAACACAGATGAAAAGTGAAATAACAGAAACTGACATATCCTGGCAGAGCCACTGGTTCCTGATGACACGCTCTTTCTTCCATTTAGATGCTGACAGCATCTCAACAGAAACCTATTTGACAATAATGCCCTACAGAAAATTTAACTATGTAAACACTATAAAAAAATGCAACTATCCAAAACCGTCTGAGATGCCTTAACCTGCATTTATCTGGATCACAGCAAAAAAAATAAAAAATAAAAATAAAAAAAATGGATAAACCACCCTCCATCTATGGGCTTTGACTAAGATTTATCTGAAATCATTGGCAACCACTGTGAAAGCCCACATGCTATTTTGTATCACTTTGGTTGACTTCATTATTCATACATACATACATACCCCGTCTATCTAGCTGGGTTTCCCCAGCCGCTCTGGGCGGCTCCCAACAGAAAATTAAAAGCAAAATAAACCGTCAAACATTAAAAACTTCCCTAAACAGGGCTGCCTTCAGATGTCGTCTAAAAGTCAGAGAGTTGTTTATTTCTTTGATATCTGATGGGAGAGTGTACCACAGGGCAACAATATTGTGCTAACACACCATTTGTATGATTTCTGTATGGCTTGGGAAATACAAGATTTTCTTTTCCCAAAACATGGAGAACCAACCATTGTATGTTTCTCCTTTCAAGCTGCCCTGGGTGCAACCTGGAACCTGCAAAGCATCTAACAGGCCCTGATCAGAATGTGTACAACCTCCTTTGCCATTTTATTTGAAAAAATTGATAAAATGCAAATTCCAACCATAGCTTCAACATTAGCCAATCCCCACTCCCTGTTTTTTTTAACCATCTATCCTAGTTCTGAATTCTTGCACTCTATTTTGTCAATATTGTGGTTGGCCTAAAAAAAGTATTGCCCTAAAGTGAATTTTGGGGAGGGGTCCCCCCCCTTAATGGGCTATCATGGCTACCTTTGCTTGTAGCTTCTTTTTTTAGTTAAAGGTCAGTGTCTCCTTTTCTAGAGATTTAAAGTACCTGCTACACTTCACTGAATGTTACTGAACGGAGTAGGTAAAAATAGAAAAAAAGAATATTAGCATGCATGATTTAAGAAAGGGACCATTTAGGTATCCTGTTACTTCCAAGATGTTTGGCAATTAGCAATTCAATTCAGGATTTTGCAAAATTATTTTTATCTTGATAAGCTCAAGGAAATAGGACTGTATCAGAATGCATTCATTGCAACAGCTGGACATGTTATCAACACCCCCCCCCCCTTGTTATTCTGAATGAAAAATTGGAAAGAGTGCTTCCATTTATATCCCATAAGTAATGTTGCATATAGAAAGACACACAAACGCACACACCCCGCAATCTTTGCAACTCACCCACATCTAAGCTAAAAATACTCTGAAGTCATGCTGCTCTTTTAAATCATACTGCGAAACTGGATGACCTCCTATGGAGATTTCTCTTTAACACAAGTAATTATAGTCTTCCAGCTGCCCTTTGACTCTCAGTGGACCAAGGGCAGTCCTTCTTGGAAATGAGCTTAATTAATTCTCCGCAATTGGTATATATTCTTTCAGCCATGCGGTGGCAGCTTGTTTCCACAGGAATTTACTCCTGAGCTTTGAGTTGATCTGCTTCTATTGCCCAGGTTGCTCCTGTTTCAGAAGCCTGAGCCCACTGAGCCACACGGGCGAAATGTGGCGAGAGGCAGGAGCTGCAACAAAATGTTGCAGTGGACAATATGTTCCAATTTGGGATTCCAGCCATTCCATTCCATTTCCCTCTCCACATTTTTCCAGTTCCCACACCACAACAGCCAATCAGCATTCCATGCCCACTGAGCTTGCTCAGTACCCATGAGAATGTTTGGAGAGATGGCTGTATCCCCATAGCCCAAGGATACATCCCCCTTGTATGTGGGTGATGCTCTTTTGGCTCTCCACATGGATCAGCCACCAGAGAACTGAGGGGGGGAAACAGTATTAGCATATATGAGTTTGACAACATGTGAGTTTTCTTATTGGAAACTTACACAAATGTCTAACAATATAAGAAGTGAAGTTTACAGAGGCATGGTCCGTATTGCTGAATATCCTGTACACAGGAGGACCCGATACAGTTATATGGGGTGGGGGAATGGAAGCAGCTAATAACACTCTCACCAGCAGGAAGTGAGAACCTTCATGGATGAGGAGCAAACAGATGGCCCATTTGAAGGAAGCCCTCAATGATGAAGCAGTTCATACACAATCACAGCAGCATAGTTTCAAGCATCACACAGGCTTTGCTTTGTGTAGGGAAACCTGTCAATGTCAATTTGTCGTTTCTCCATTGTTAACGTCTCCACATTTCAGCATCACTTCAATAATGTCTTTTCAAAGTCCGCAAGGAAATTTGTGAGCATTTTGGTACAAAAATACGTAGCTTTGTATGCAATCTTGCCCAATACGCACATTTTTGCAAAGCCATTTTCCCTAATGTAAAGCATGTTGGTATGTTATCTTCCCTAACATATGCATTTGTAGACACAGTTTATCTTACAATATGCATCTTTGTACGGATTACTTGGTACAGATTAATTGCCGAATCTAAAGAAGAGCGCATTTCAAAGGATGTCTGTGTTTCGGTTCATGTATTGATTCAGGAAGTGCAAATTAACCTTTAATGTGAACTGCATCAAATTTTCCTCCCGTCCCTGGCTGTGTTGCTGGTGTTTTGCATTAAGGATCAACAACATGGTTTGGGCCAACAGTAAGCTGGGGAGGAGAGACCCTGTTGCAGCAGACCAATAAAGATCAACAGCTTGCCTTGCTTTCTTGGTAGCCTCCATTTGTATCTCTAACAGATAGTGGACCTCAAGGGATCCTAAGGACTCAGCTACATTGGCAGCGAAAAAGCCCTTTATATGTGTTGTTTATGCATTCTAACACTGTGGCACCAGATGGCACTGTGGAGTTCTGTTTTTTGCTAACCCGATTTCTCATACAAGGTTTGTGATGCATTTAACTCAGGCTTCCTCAAACTCGGCCCTCCAGATGTTTTGAGACTACAGTTCCCATCAGCCCTGACCACTGGTCCTGCTAGCTAGGGATCATGGGAGTTGTAGGCCAAAAACATCTGGAGGGCAGAGTTTGAGGAAGCCTGGTTTAAACAAAACACTTCTTTGATTTGTCTAGATCCAGCCTACGTCCACCAGCTTCGACTGAACACAGTGTAAATTCCCCTTTTAGAAATACACATGAAGGTCGGAAGAGGAGTGGGTGGCATTCACCAGAAATGGGGAGGGGGACTAAGACCTGCGAGACCAGGGTTCAAATTCCCACTCAACCACAAAGTTCACTGGGTGACCTTGGGCCAGTCACTGCTTCTCAGCCTAGCCTACCTCACAGAGTTGTTGTGGGGAATAAATGGTGGAGAGAGGGGACACCAGATAAAGCATAGATTGGTGCCCAAATTATTAGACCTGGGACTTCCACCATGTTTGTGCAGTGTTGAGCATGTAGTTTTTATGTAGTTTTATGTAGTTTTGTGGTAGTTTTATGTAGTTTTTATGTAGTTTTATGTAGTTTTTCAATTTCATTGTTCCGCAAGGGACAATGACAATAAAGATATCGTATATCGGGGGGGGGGGGGGAGTGTGTTCTTTTTCACAGAGAGCACGTGTTGCGGTGGGGTCTGACAGGCCACCCCACTGTTGCTGGGCGGGTTAGTATGGATGACCATCCACAGTGATTGGACGGTTGGGTTACTGGGCAAATTTTGGTGTTGCCATTTAGGGGGAGGGACCAAAGGTTATAAAATCAAGTCACGCAGCACTGACTGGGCTCTTTTGCTGCATGCATCGGATCACCCACCCACCCTCCCTAATCTAGGGCTATTGCGTTGACCTTGCTATGCCTGTCACGGGGTCGTCTGCTTTTGGGGCAGGGGCCTAGTAGGAATTTTGTCCATATGGCTGATTGGCCAGTGGCGTAGCGTGGGGGGTGCAGGGGGGGCCGGCCGCACCGGCCGCAACATCTGGGGTTAGGGCAAATCCACGGGTTAGGGGGCGCAAATCCACAGGTTAGGGGGCGCAAATCCACGGGTTAGGGGGCGCAAATTACTTGCCTTGCCCCGGGTGCTGACAACCCACGTTATGCCGCTGTGATTGGCTGGTGCCATTTGGTTTTTGCCTACTGCGTAGCAAATCGCCACAACTTGTAAGGTTGCAGTTAGGCATTGGTTAAAAAATTGGTTGGTGGAGGGGTAAGGACTGGCGGTGCCTGCCCCTCCAATGCTGCTGCAGCAAGGGAATTCCATTAAAGGAATCCAGGGGCTTGCCATTCTTTCGTCCATACCCCTGAATGGGGCTTAGGGCCACGCAAGCCCCTGGGAGCATGAAGGGGGGGGTGAGGGTCTGGTGCCCAGTTCCATGCTCTCCCCAATATTGTTTTGCCTTACTGGCTTTCGCTGGAATCCGGAAGTCAGTTCTGTCCCTGGGCGTGGGGACAGATAGTTGGAACCAATGCCTAAGCAATCACTCACATTTATGTATTTTAATAAAGTTGTGGCTAAAGTTATGCCAAAAACCTTAAACAAAAATTATATGTGAATTGTGAATTATTTAGGGGTGGCTTGGGGGACCTCAACACGCAAACCACCTTGAGTTCTTTGAAGAAAAAGAAGGGATATAGAAGCAATGAATAAATAAAAATACTGATCAGGATTTTAGTAGTACATTTAGCCTAGGAAACTTCACTTAAAAACAAACAAACCAGGAATTTTTATGATGGCTAAATAGCAGCTAAGCTTCCTGGAGTGGGTACTTGCCTGATCCTCAGTTTGGTGGTGGCTGTAATCAGACTTCTGCTCCCATGCAGAATAATTAATGGAACAGAGAGCCAAAAAAAAAAAAAAAAAAGGAAAATGTCCCCAGCCCTATTAAATTTCCACTGAATTAGCCCCTCAGAAAGGAAGCTGTCTTGCAAAATGACTGCCTTCTACAGATTAAAAAAAGCAACTGGCTATGTCAAGGACAGTGGAAAGGAAGCAGGGTTCACTAACAAGAATTCCAACTCAAAAGGGGTTATCTTGTGCCAGTTCTCTGATGGAGAATTTATCCATGCAAAGGTCAGGCACTCATTAAACCTTATCTGATGCCAAAGTTATATATTATGGTTTATTGCCTCGAGTACCAATTAATAAAGAATTAAAGAAATTAAGAAACCAGTGATTCATACCTTTTGTGGGGGGGGGGGAGAGCTCATGCTTCAGCATAATGCTAAAATATTAATAGTAATTTTAGTCGTGTAGTATTTTATTAGGCACTTAACTCTGTAGGTTTTATCGAAAGATATATGGGATTCATTTTTAACAAAATGCAGAGATTTGGGGGAAGGGAGCTACATTGACTCAAAATCTAATAAGAGGAGATTCCAGAGATATTTTGAAAGGGGGGGGGAGCTTAAACATTACCATTGATTATTAATAAAGAATTGCTTAATAATAATAATGGGCTTAAGAAGGGACCGTTACAAAGGGCTGGAAAATTCCACAATGATTTTTCCACAGTGTTCTTAGAAGGAAGCTCACAGCTCTAGGAGTCATATACACTGGTACTACAAAAAAAATATTGTATACCACATATCTGGTGTAAGGTAATTTACTGTACAACTTTCAAACATTTCTGCTTTGCTTTCAGGTGATTTCAAGTGATAGCAAAGTCCCGTCTGTGGTGACTGATCTGTAAAAGCTCATTTCCATGGGCAAGTAATAACTTGCCATTGTAGCCACAAAGTGATAAACCTGTGTGTGTGAAAGCTCACCTTTATAGACACTCATATTCTTCTTGGATGTTCGCTGTCAATAGCATGTGCTGCAAGCCACAACCTTACAATCTGAACTACTGTCTGGTAAAATATATATATTGTGGTGCTAGCAGGCACTAGATGGTTTGCTTTATTTTAGTATTTGCTAAGCTTCCCCCCTGAGTCCAGTTGGTTTGTGGCTGTGGAAGGCTCTATGGGGGAGGGGAATTGGGGGTCGAGGAGGGTCATTTGGGGGGGAGTGAGAAATGTTCCTATTCTCATCTGAGGAATGTTAGAGGGTATGTTACCATAATGCCACAGTTGGTGGTAGGAGAAGGTAGAAGAAACACCAGAGCAGGGAGCAGCCAATGTCTGATTTTGCCAGATAGAGAGACCAGCATTGGGAAGTCCAGAAAAGTGCGTATTTCAAAAGGCTGGCTGTGTTTTGATTTGAATTGTTTTGGAAAATTTGAATTCGGTAGGCTCGCCTTTAAATGCAAAGTAAATTGAATTTCTCCCCCCATGGCTAGAAGTGGATCAGTAAGGGCTTCCGACAACCAATTATTTGAGAATAGCAATAACTAAAAGGCTTCCCCTCCCTCGAAATTAGGCTGCTGAAATGAACAACATTGGAGGGGGACCAGGAGGGAGAAAATGGGAGGACTGTGAATCAGTACTGGTACTTAAAACAAATTCCTGGGCTGAGTAGGTGTTCAGCCTCAGAGGCACCCAGTTACTTAATTCCTTAATAAATATCTCGCTTCCCTGAACCATTATTTTGAACCTGGTTCTGGTTGGTGGACCTTGGGGTTCAAAGTAGATCCCGGAAGCCTGAAGTCAGCCCATCAGTGAGGACCATTTCTTTCAAGTAATGATAAGCTCACTATCTGTAAACAACAAAAGGTTGCTTGAGATCAGAGTTTACTACACATTATCATTGACTGAAATCACAGGGTCAGATCTCTAGTGGCTCTGAGGACAGTATCCCAGCCTCTACTCTGTTGAAGTAAAAGCCAGAATGTGCTCTCTTCCTTTCATCATGATTCTAAACACATCTACTTGAACTCTAGCTCTGGAGACGTCAGGGAGAATTAGGGTCAATTCAAATATGCTTAAATCAATGGGACTTAGAAGTGCTTAACCCGTGCCCCAGGTTTGCATTTAATTGGATGTATATATTTATTATTTAAATCTTATTTATTCCACCTTATCACTGTGCTGGAGGTGGCAAAAGGATTTAGCCAAATCTACCCACCGGGAAATAATTTCCAGAAGGAGAGCTGACAGTGAGCTCTACACTTTCATGAATGCTTGGGCCGCAACACATTTGTTTGTGTTTTAAGATGCCAGGGCACTTGATCATTTTATTATTATTATTATTATTATTATTATTATTATTATTATTATTATTATTTGCAGGGGACAAATGCATTTTAAAGGGAAGAACTTGTTAAATGCTAGCCTCTGACAAAAGTGAAAGCCACCACTCGCTTTCCATTTCCACCATGAGTGTGCTATTTAATGAGGTCTAGCAGATTGTCGAACACTTCCTCCATCTGTAGGAGGAAAATACACAGAAGCAGCTGCCAGGCTTTAAACTCCCTTCAAATGCTAGAGCCGAACCAATGTCAAATCAAATCTCTCACACAAACAGAAACATAGCTGGGGGTGTTGTGTTTGGCAGAGCCCTTCTGCTGCTGATCTTTTCGTTTCGTTTTAGTTTCTGTGTCCCTATGTTCACCTGGCATCCTTAGAAATAATTAGCAGGAAGATTCTTCCCAACAGATTGTGGCAGCATGTGTCTGTGTCTGTGTGCGTCCTTGCATGTTTGTGTACACCTTTTAGGCATTGCGCTTGAGCTTCTTTGTGTAGTGATCACTGCACCACTAGTCTCAGGAAGGAAAATAAGGAGCGAAACATGCAGCAATTTACTGCAAACATGGTCCAATGAGGGTTTCAGAAGGAACTAGGCTGCAAGCTGGTCATCAAGGCAAGCTTCACCTCGCATGCTTTTAAAAATTATTTCCAGAGTCTGGCCTCTTCTAGGGGACCGATTGGAATTTTCCTTCCCTTGGCTGTTACAAAAAAAAGGCTAGTTTTATCCCCACATTGTTTAAAGAAGCCAATCCAATAAATGTCACCACCATCACTGCTGTCCCCTTCTATAGCTCCGAGCTAATCTATAAAGTGATGTGCTTTATCTGCCTTACTAAACCAGAAACCTGTGGAGCTGAAAACAGCTAAGTCCAGATCAGTTTACTTTCTGGACTTCAGAGATTAAGACTCTGAATGGAGGGAGCTGGTAAATGCTGTGTGTGTGTGTTTTCCATGTACACCTCCCTCCCCACCTTCCAAGACAAAACAAGAGTCCTCCAGTAGCTCAGACTAACCTAGGGTGTTGAGCCCCACGCGGTTGTGAAAGCAGCGACCGGATTTTTGTTCTTGTCCCTCGTTCGGATATAATTCCCTGCGCATTCAGAGGATTACATACTGTTTATGCATCCGGCAGTCTCACTGAGTCCTGTTTCTTTACAGTACTTACTCCTGCTGCTCAAAGGAAAATAGGCTCTAACAATCCTCTGTCGGTGCCAAAGCTGCTGCACTGAATGAACACATCCTGCCCGCAGTCCTCTGATTGATCCCTGTGATCCCTCTATCCAACTGGAGTTCAAAAGAATTCTACAGCTCAAAGGACTAAAAATTGGTATTCGTTTAAGATTTGCTGGCAAACCAAAGCTTCCTTATGTATCCGCAGATGCTATCCTGCCTTTCAAGGCTGACAGGGAATGAACTCAAACTTTGGGTCACTTTTTCAAAAAGTGGCAGTAATAATGATTTTCTTTATTATTATTATTGAAGAAATGGCCATTTGTTTCTCTTTCTCCCTACAATTCTTTTGTTTCTTAAGTCTGGCTCATCCAAAATAAACTAAAAAAAGACGGAGAGAAAATGGGGCATGAAAATATTCGATTGACTAGTCTACATTCAAAGTGAGCTAAGGAATACTGGGTTGTATTTAACTAACGCCTACTGAAATTAATGAACCTAAAATAGTCATATCTAGTCTTATTATTAAAGTATTATTGATTAAACTTATTAGTTACTAGGCATAAATAGGTCTATTATGAGTAGGACTAGTGTTGAATATCACCCAAGATGATATTTGGTGTTCAAAGCAAAAAATGAAGTTGGTATTTTTTTTGGGGGGCAGGGAGATTGTGATTCATTTTAAATCAGCAGAAGGAGAAGCAGGAAGGGCTGAAAACATTGTGTTAAAAGGATTACAAAGATCTTCAAGGTTGGGTTACTGCAATGCACCTTTCACTTGTGCCTGATCTGGAAGCTGAAGTTCGCAGCTTATAACAGAGATATCCACTGGTTGCCTATTTTCTTCTGGGCCAAGTTCAAGTTGTTTCTATTAGTTTACAAAGCTTGTAATGGCTTGGGATCCATTTTCTTGAGAGATCCCCTTACTTGAGAGATCACCTCGCATATGCACACTCGACCACGTTGGTCTGTGGAACTGATGCTGTTGCAGGTGCCACATAATGCGCATTCCACACATGTAGGAAGCAAGTCTTTTAGTGTTGCGTCATCCAGGCACTGTGGAACTCCCTGCCTATTGACATCAGGCAGGCTGTCTTTTCGGCGCCTTCTTAAAACATGTTTCTTTAGGCAAGTCTACCCAGGCATGTAAAATTATGCATGGGTTGCTTTCTTTCACTACTGTTGATTTTTAACCCTTGTTCAAATAAGCTCGATACCTTTTAAAAACTTTTTTTAAAATTTAGAATGTTAGTTTTCTTTTACAGTGTTGTAAACTGCTTAGAGTTGTTTTAAAAAGCAGCGTATAAAATCATTAAATATATAAATTAAATAAAGGATATTGCCTTGCTCAACAAATTAGGGTACACAAGCTGTTAAAGTCAAATCGTTTTCTAAAAATCAGTTCATTTCCTTAACATCTGGTAGGAAGGCGTTTCACAGAGAGGGTGCCACTGTTGATAAGGCCCTCAATGAATGCATACTTTTAAAATATGCTACTGAGTCACAGCCCTTCCCCATACTTGCATGGAAACAGGTATTGCACATATTCCTAGCTGGAAAGTAAAGGTAACATCTTAGTTGCACAAGTAATTGTGTCCAGCTTTTAACTCATGGGAAATGGCTCAAAATATATTTCAACTCGTTTCACAATGAAGAATCTTGGAGGGGTGAGAGTTCCTTAAGACCTCAGTCCTTGCCAATGATCCAGAAATTTGTACTTGCGTAAAATCTGGGTTTTTAATCTTTATCTTTTCTCTATTCACTTGATAGCTAAAGACTAAAACCTGAAGTCTAGAACTGAAATGGTCTGCCTGATATACTAACAGTTGTAGCTTGTGCTTTGCAATTTTAGGTTCTTACATTTTATTCTTGTCCCTATTAAGATCGCCATTGGTTTAAACAGAAATTAGAACATGTAAAGAACAGAAATGACCTACACCAATGGTTCACAACCTTGCAATCACCCTGATATTCTGGAAGTGTAACTTCCATCAGCCCCAATCAAAATGGCCAAGGGGTGATGTGAGTCACAGTCCAGAACATCTGGAAGGAACCCGGTTGGCTATCCCTGGCCTACAAAATCCACCCACACCTTTTCCCCATCTAACAAAGGAAAAGGAAGAATAAAGTTGCAGGTTGCTTGCAGCCAGATATAGTGGAAGAGATAAATGGGAAGGCTGCAAGCAGAAGAAATAGAAGAAAGGGGGAAATAGTGTACAAAGGGTGTACAAAGGGGAAATGCAACCGTAGAATCTTCAAGGCATCTCAGAGCATCTCAAAAAGATAGAAAAAGGCATGTTGTAGAGTTGAAGTTGTAAAGTGTAGAGGTGTGAGAGGTGGAATGCCAATTATATGTGATTTTTGTATTAGTACAAAAGAGCATCATTGTTAACCCAATGGTCCAATGAGAGAGAAACATGGGACTTCCAATATTGCAAGATGATCCTTTTGATCTCCAAAGCAACACTCAACATACAAAGGATCTTACGTTTGGGAAATACTCAAATAACAGTTATATATGCCAGAAATATAATATTAAAATGAAGGTTCAGTAAAAATGAAAAGGTAAGGTTAATCCTACTTCCTGAAGCATACAAAAATTATGTAAGGTAAAGGACCCCTGGATGGTTCAGTCCAGTCAAAGACAACTATGGGATTGCGGCGCTCATCTTGCTTTCAGGCCGAGGGAGGTGGCGTTTATCCACAGACAGCTTTCCAGGTCATGTGGCCAGCATGACTAAACAGCTTCTGATGCAACGGGACAATGTGATGGAAGCCAGAGCGCATGGAAATGCCATTTACCTTCCTGCCACAGCAGTACCTATTTATCTATTTGCACTGGCATGCTTTTGAACTGCAGGAGCTGGGACAGAGCAATGGGAGCTCACTCTGTTGTGGGGATTTGAACCGCCGACCTTCCAATTGGCTAGCCCAAGAGGCTCAGTGGTTAGATAGATGATAGATAGATGGAGAGAGAGAGAGAGAGAGAGAGATGATAGAGAGATGATAGATAGTTAGATAATAGATAGATGATAGATAGATAGATGATAGATAGATGATAGATAGATAGATAGATAGATAGATAGATAGATAGATAGATAGATGATAGATTGATAGATAGATGATAGATGATAGATGATAGATAGATGATGATAGATAGATAGATAGATAGATAGATATAGATAGATATAGATAGATAGATAGATAGATAGATAGATAGATAGATAGATATAGATAGATGATAGATAGATAGATAGAGATAGATAGATAGATAGATAGAGATAGATAGAGGATAGATAGATGATAGATAGATAGATATAGATAGATAGAGATAGATATAGATAGATAGATATAGATGATAGATAGATATAGATAGATAGACAAACCTGATATATTAGTTTAGAAAAAGAAGAAATGTTCAAATTAGTGAGGCAGAATGCCTTTGAATGCTAGTTGCTGGGAACTGCAGGGCTCAAATTCTGCTTCTCATAGCCATTTGCAATGCCACAATGAGAACAGAATGCTAGAGGTGCCATTGGCCTGATCCAGCCAGGCTCTTCTTATGTTCCTAGTGCTATGCCAAGATCTATCCTCCTTATTTCTCAAAAAAATAATAATCAGAATTCTGTTTCTCTTTATGACATGTGGAGTGCTTTAGAATTAATTTGGAAATATATATATATTAATTATTTGGGGAGGGGTGTAGCTTACATGGTCTCTGAAAGGTGACTGAGCAAGTTGTGTTTCTTTCCATTAAACAGTCCTCCAGTCCCCTGCCGTCTCCCCAGCTATGACACATCCTGATCTGAAAAAGCCACATGGGCGTATCGTATTGGCCCGAATCTAAGCCGTACCTGCAAATAAGTCGCACCTTTAAAATTCAGGGGGGGGGGGAGAAAAGAAGACAATACCTGAATATAAGCTGTTCCCTTAAAATTACGCAGGCACTCACACCCGTAAAAGGCAAACGCAGAAGAAAATCCTACAGTGATATTGTAAAAGCCAATTTTTGTAAGGTCACAAATTTAAGCTGCACTTTAACTTTTCATGGTTGGAATTTGGGGGGGGGGGAGTGCAGCTCATATTCGGGCTAATACGGTAGTTACCTCATGCTACCTTCCTTTGGGCTTTAATTGGAGTTTGGAGTGCCAGGAATAATGGCAAACAATAATAACAAGCCCACTGTTTTTGTTTTTAATGGAAGCTCTTACATTCAAATTTTAAAATACACACCAATTTATTTAAAAGTACAAAAGATTACGTTTGTATTGGTTGGTTGCTTTATTTGTTTTTTCCCCACCCTTCACCCTAAGGTCCTAGAGCAGGTTACAACATTAAAACACAAACAACAATATTAATAACAATGGACAGGTATTAGGTGCACAATAGGCAGCCTTCTTGCCTTCTCCTGCTTACAGGGAAAGGCCCAGTCAAGAATGTCATAGGGTTTTAAGAAGGCTCAGGCACCCAGGAAGCCTGCAGAATTCAGATCAAGAGAAGAGTAGGGATGTCAGAGAATCCCAATGGAAATGGAAACAGAAATTGCCAATGTTTGTTTATTTGTCTCATGTCCAGAACAGAAATCAAGCCAGGGAGCATGATTGGTATTTACTATAATTACATGGATGACATAGTTTCAGCGAGATGAATAACAGCAGAACAGAAACAGCGCTGCATGTGATGAATGGAGGGCAGAACAAAAAATGATGCCTTCTTATATTCCTACCAGATATGGCTTGTAGCAAGTAAGAAAGGACACCCACAATGCCTCTCAGCAACCTTAAGAGTAAAATAAGCCCATAAAAAAAACCCCACCACATTTTTTCTCTCCACTTTTATTTTTCAAATGCATTACCCCCCCCCCTCCACACTCCTCATTAATTGATGGAGAATGGTCAGAGATAAAGAAACACAGTATAAATGTTTGTCAGAACACTACGTCAAATAGTGTTACGCTTCAGAGTTTTGAAAACCTGGTTGTAGAGCTGTTTTAAAAATGCACTTTCCAGTCTCTAATATCAACCTCTCTTTATGTAAATTGTGGAATATTGGAGAATAGCGTCTTTGTTGTAAGGATTGATCAATCAAATGAGTTTGCTGTCAATGATCAAGTTCTTTGCCCACAGTGCATATTCCTAGAGACCAGAACAATGAAATAACTTTGCTTCCTGCATTTACAATTTTATTGTTTTTTCAATAATCGGCAAGGAAGCAGCATCTCATGTGCTCTTATGCTGAGTTTCTGGTGCACTTTTTTCTTGATGCTTAGTAATACTAAGAAAGCATGCCTTTAGAACGCCTGGCAGTAACCATAATATTCTGAAATGCTACCACCTTGTGGTCAGTTGAATACAAGTGGAACAACTGGGGGAATTGTTTCCGTGTACAACTTTCCCATTTATTATTATAATCAAAATAGTGAGCTCATGTTCTGTAGATAGTCTATATGTCACAAATAAATTGATTAGATTGTCCTCCAGTCTTAAATACTCCATACGGCAGTGAGGTTTACTGAGATATACAAGATGTTCTTCCACATCATACAAGTATGGTTGAGGGAAGGGAGGGGTGAATCTCTCAGCTTTGGTTTCTCTCAATTTCTTATTTTTCCAATCTTAAACTCGGCTCTCCACATTTCCACAGCGGGTTGCAATTTTATTTTTTATTTTAAAAAAGCCATTGTGGAAATTCACCAGCATTTTAGTGAGAATTTCCCATAACACAACATTTTATGTAGGCAATTTTGCCTAATCTACACATTGTTGAAATGCCATGTTATCTAATAGTTCTTGTATGCTGATGTCATCTTCAATTATATATGCATCTTTATGCACACTTTACTCTAATCTGTGCATTTTTGTACACATTACTCAGGTTGAGAAAAGCACAGCAAAAATTGGAGAGGTGTGAATTTCAAAAGATGGTTGGGTTTTGGTTCACGTATTGTTTTGGAAATTGCAAATTTGGCCAATTCTCCTTCAAACATGAACTGAGTTGAAATTCTCCCCCTTCTCTAGCTGAGGCGCTAACAGTCTCCTGAAAGCCCTGTGACTGCCCTAGGTATGGGGCTTCTGACATGAGAATGTACCGGACAGTCAAACTAAGTTAGGAAGCTATGTATATTATGGTGATGATTCCTCATATGTCACACAGTGATTAAGTTAAAAAGAACCATCATGCCTGAAGACTTACTGTCTAAAGGACATAATAAGAAAAGGGGAAGGACAAAAGGAGGCAGAGGAAGCAGAGATTGGGGGTCAAGAGAGAGATACATTTTCAGAAATGAGATTTGGGTTCAGTCAGATCTGGACCAGGTGCAGCGAATGTATGGCCAAATTAGGCTTTTGGCTAATTAAGCAATCTATGGCCTCTTAAATTGGTGGAGAGTATCATTTTTGTTTGTTGCTGGGTTGTTGTTGTTTTTTGTTGTTGTTTTTTTTGGTGTTCTTCTATTGTGAACCACTCTGTGATCCTTGGATGAAGGGCAGTATAGAAATTAACAACAACAACAACTACATATTGCTCTCCAGATCATGCTCATTGAAACTGATGGGAGTTGGAGTCCCAGAGTCACTGTGGCTTACCAGGAGGGAAATGGGGAGATGTGAACTAGTAGGAAGGTCTGTATGGTGCAAACACATCAGCAGAGTCAATCCTTCACCCTCCTGGTAAACCACCTTCCAGAAGGCGAGTTGAACAGCCCCACTCTATGCGACAAGCCACTTCTGTTTAGGAATATGGTGCCCATATTACTATTACCTCCATTACTATGGAACTACATCTTTAAAAGAACAGAAGTATTTATTTTTCACATCTGTAAAAGCTGGCTATAGATTTACTGGGTTTCCTTTTTTAAAAATAAATTTTCTTTGACCACTTCTCTTCCTGAATCTGAAGAATTCGTTTCATTTCAAGAAATACAGAAGCTGCTCTTTCCCCCTAATCCTCTACTCTTCATTGTAGGAAAAGAGTAATTTGGAGACCTAAGAACTGATGGTGTATCAGTGTTTTTGGAACAATATCTCCTTTGCTACTGTTTCTTCACTCAGTCTAGCAGATCATTGATTTCTGTACAGGGACCATTGGAGGGAAAAAAATCCAATATTCTATTAGACAAAGAAGGGGAACAGTGAGTCTGCTTCCCAGCTGAATTTGTGAGACAGTGTGTGGAAAAAGGTATTGCATTCCCCTCCCCACCTATGCTGGGTTTGCTCTGGAAACAAGCACAAAAATGAGAGAGCCACAGCAAAGAGGAAACGCAGAGTAGCACAAAGCAAAAGAACGTCCATGTGTGCACTGTTGTTCATGGGAGCATTTCTCACTAAGGCAGGAGACACTCAGTATGTGCAGAAGCTTCCTCAAGGTATGTGTTGAGGAATAATCAGAAGTGTCTACTTGTACGAAGCTCTGTATAAAGATCAGTATGTGATCTGTTGCTGTTTGGTCACAGATAAAGTGCTTCTTTCAGGAATATACCAGGAGCTACAAGACTGCAGTGCATCTTCATATTTTAATTGCATATTACTTTTATTAACATTATTACTACTACTGTTAATAGGCTTCCATAGTAAAGGTAAAGGGACCGTTGACCATTAGGTCCAGTCGTGGCCAACTCTGGGGTTGCGGCGCTCATCTCGCTTTATTGGCCGAGGGAGCCGGCATACAGCTCCCGGGTCATGTGGCCAGCATGACTAAGCCGCTTCTGGCAAACCAGAGCAGCGCACGGACACGCTGTTTACCTTCCCGCCAGAGCGGTACCTATTTATCTACTTGCACTTTGACGTGCTTTCAAACTGCTAGGTTGGCAGGAGCAAGGACCAAGCAACGGGAGCTCACCCCGTCGCGGGGATTCAAGCCGCCAACCTTCTGATCGGCAAGCCCTAGGCTCTGTGGTTTAACCCACAGCGCCACCCACGTCCCTTACAATAGGCTTCCATAGGCAGGGTTATATCAAAAGGCCCAGTGTTCACACCTATACTCCCTCTCTTCCCGTGCACAAACTCCTGGATTGTTCAGTTTACAGTTTTTTTATTAGGAGAGGGTTGCTACATCACACACTATCTGCCCCCTCTGATATGCTCCAGCAGTTTCTTTTGGGGCCATCAGCTGGGTACAGTTTGAGGCCTCACACCTCCTCTCGTGGCCTGCCAGCGCTTTCTGCTTGCCAGACTTTGGCTCAACTGAAACCTCATTTGGCATCTCTATGCCTCACCCCTTCCCTTCCTCCTCAGTTATAACTTACAAGGAACTGTCCCCAGCAGCACCTCTCCTCAGCTGTTCCTCATCTATCAGGCTGCCTCACTCTGCCTAACAGGTGGGCCAATTCTGCTCCTGCAACGCTTTCCTCATTTAAATCACCCCAAAGTCATTTGTCCTTAGGGCAAAACACAGATACCTGTGTGCAATGTTATTTTATTATTTTTCTAGAAAAAGAGGTGCCAGAACTCACCATGAATGCCTCCCTCTATCTCTTATAATGGCAATGGTTTCCCCTCAGAGGTGCCGGAACTGAGTTCTGGTGAGTTCTGGCTGAAAAAAGCCCTGCCTGTGTGCTTTATCCCATGGATAAGAAGCCTCTTTTCTTCTTCTTTTCAGCCTGTGAGCCATGTTCCCTTCTAGACAAACTTCTGTGGGCCACATGCCAGTGCTGGTCAGGACCAGCGGCAAAATGATGCAGAGCCATTAATGCAATTGTTACCTTTGTATAATAAGCTAGTTTCTACACATGTTCAAACACTTCTCTTTGTTCTCCATCCCAGCGCACAAGAAGTATTATCAGAGTTCACATTCCACACATTCGGAAAACTCTGGGTATGGAAAGCAGGACTAGTGAGGGGTGTGGCCTAAGAGTTTCAGTGCCAGATAGTGAGGCCTGAAGAACAACATTTAGGCCCTTAGCCTGAGGTCCACCACCCTTGTTTTAAAAGGTAAAGGGACCCCTGACCATTAGGTCCAGTCGTGGCCGACTCTGGGGTTGTGGCGCTCATCTTGCTTTACTGGCCGAGGGAGCCAGCGTACAGTTTCCGGGTCATGTGGCCAGCATGACTAAGCTGCTTCTGGCGAACCAGAGCAGTGCACGGAAATGCCGCTTACCTTCCCGCCGGAGCAGTACCTATTTATCTACTTGCACTTTGACGTGCTTTTCAACTGCTAGGTTGGCAGGAGCAGGGACTGAGCAACGGGAGCTCACCCCGTCGCGGGGATTCGAACCGCCAACCTTCTGATTGGCAAGTCCTAGGCTCTGTGGTTTAACCCACAGCACCACCCGCGTCCCTACCCTTGTTTTATTCCATAGTAAATAGCAGGTGGGGGGGCTAATTGTTTGGGGAAAACATTTTAAAAATTCCAGCTTGGAATTTTATTGAAGAGGGAATGACAAAATCTCCTCCCTTTGTGCTATTGCCACAATCGGTATCGTATATATTCCTGTTCATGGAGCTCCCATTATGCATCGTTGTTATCAAGAGATGCTTTGTGAAATGATTAGGGGATCAAATCTGAAAGAATCAGCCCCATTTCCCCCCATGATGCGATTTCTACTCGCTAGCCTTCTCCAACAGGTGTAAGCTCTTAGCACCAAAATGGACTCATTTGCTCCTGCCTAATCTTTGGGAAGCTGTGGGGTGGCTGTGTCACTTATCAAATTTACATTGAAAGTGGATAAATTGTTTTGAAAGTGCATCCCAGTGTGAAGCCATCTCTAGCTCCGCTTCGACTTTTGAAATGCCAAACATGGTTTATAAAAATGGTGTGTATTTTGGGTATGTTCGATAAGATTCATACACCCACAAGCATATTCACAAAAGGAGCAGTGTTAGGGGAAAATCCCCTTTACAACTTTCCGGCAAGAATTCTAAGCATATTCATGGTGTGCGTGCTATTATACAAATGTATACCTACATTCTTTCAAAGGAAACAGTAATTTTTATAAATCTATGTTTGTTATTCAAGCAAGCAGCAATAGTTACATTTTTTATTTACACACACACACACACACACACACACACGTGTGCTAAATTGCAGCACAATTTTACGCAACTCTGCTTGGAACCTGCCATTAGGAAGGTATAAAGTTAGATCTGCCAGTGAGTTTCCATGCCCGATTCATGGTGCTAGAACTATCATACAAAGCTCCAAATTGTTTGGGAGCCAAGTATCTAAAGACTGTCTCCCAAATATCAATTGTCTTGGGCCCTACCATCAGGAGGACCTGTTGGTGGTGCCAACCACTGAGTGCTGCCTGGTTGGCACTGACCTATGACCATTCTCCATATGTGGAGTGCCCTTCCTCATGAGATGTGTCTGTCTCCCTCATTATGAACATTCAGGAGGCATTTTAAAATATATCTCTTCGCCCAAGCATTTGATGTCTGAAAGATACTGATCCTGGAAACCTTGAAATTACTTGCTAAGAGAATATGTGTCTGTATTTAAAAGTTTGGTTTTTTTAGATGTTCTTGATGCTTTAGATGTTCTTAATATTTTTATTTTATTATTGATTGCATTGTTTTGCTACTTTGCAACCCTGGGCTCCATTGGGAGGAATGGTGGGATAGAAATAATGGTAATCGTACATTCTATACATGGCTGTTTTCAGGAGTGTCTAGTGCAGTGGTGGGGAAGCCATGGAGTTTTTTGCCTTTCGTGTTGCCTCCTGAGTTTTTTGCCTTTCGTGTTTAGAAGGCCAGTTTCTTTCTTTTGCCAATTATTTTTATTGGTTTTCCAATATAAACCCAATTACACCAATTAATACAATTTTGTTAAGAGGCTTCCCATGTACCATTCATGATGGATCTTTATGATCTAACATTACTGTGTTTCATATTCTTATTTATTTCGATTACATTCAATTTTTCAAAATTATCACATAATTAACAACTGTAGTCTTAATGTTTCCTATTTGTATTATTATTATATTATTTAACTTCCAAAAAAAAAGGGCTTCAAGTGAGGAACCATAGCTTTTTCCTTTTCATCCTTCATGTGCCACATCCAAAAGTCAGTTGTTAGTCTCTTGGCCTTACATGTCTCTCTGATGATTTTCCTTTTTTCCTGTGGCATTTGGGGCTATCTCCTTACTCCCACTGTTTTTGTATTCCAGCTTGGTTGGGGCGGAGCTGCAGCTTCAAGGTTAAACCCTCTCTTCTTTCTCTGGCTCAGTTCCTTCCCATAATACTCAAGCAGTTCCAAAGCAACAACAGCAGATCCCTCCCTTCCACTGGCATTGAGAATTGACAAATTCCAGAGAAGAGGAGGAGGAGGAGGAGGAGGAGGAGGAGGAGGAGGAGGAGGAGTTTGGATTTGATATCCCGCTTTATCACTACCCGAAGGAGTCTCAAAGCAGCCAACAATCTCCTTTCCCTTCCTCCCCCACAACAAACACTCTGTGAGGTGAGTGAGACTGAGAGACTTCAGAGAAGTGTGACTAGCCCAAGGTCACCCAGCAGCTGCATGTGGAGGAGCGGAGACGCGAACCCAGTTCACCAGATTACGAGTCCACCGCTCTTAACCACTACACCACACTGGCTCTCCAGAGATTCACCATTTCTTCCTCTGGCTGGGAAGGAAGGGTAAGGGCGGTGCCATTCCTCTTCTGACATCCAAAAAGCCCTTGCGCCTCTTTCCTTTCGCTGCTACCATAACATTTTACTCGAAAGAAAGAAAGAAAGAAAGAAAGAAAGAAAGAAAGATTATATCTCAACATCTCCATGATCTCTTTCAATCTTTAAGTCCTTTTTAGGGGGGTAGGCTCTAACTCCCAGAGACATCCTTCCAACAAGGCTCCCCACCCCCTTTACACCTTACAAGCCATACACAGCCGTACATCTTCTTTAAAATCTCAACGTTACATCGTACATCAAACCATCCTCACTTGTATATCTTAAAATTCAACATTAGGAGAGGGTTGCCGAATCCTAAATGGAAAAACTTCCATAAAATATAACAGAGAGCCCCCCTCTCTTGCATCCACCTCCAACACAAGATAGAATCTTCTTCCAATTTAAAACCTCAGCTCCATGCAGCTGATTGTTATCTATCTCTGGTGCATGCCTATTCTGAATACCAATTAAAACCCAACTATAAGGAGAGCAGAGACATCACCTTGCCAAAAAGGTCCATATAGTTAAAGCTATGGTTTTCCCAGTAGTGATGTATGGAAGTGAGAGCTGGACCATAAAGAAGGCTGATCACCAAAGAATTGATGCTTTTGAATTATGGTGCTGGAGGAGACTCTTGAGAGTCCCATGGACTGCAAGAAGATCAAACCTATCCATTCTGAAGGAAATCAGCCCTGAGTGCTCACTGGAAGGACAGATCCTGAAGCTGAGGCTCCAATACTTTGGCCACCTCATGAGAAGAGAAGACTCCCTGGAAAAGACCCTGATGTTGGAGAAGATGGAGGGCACAAGGAGAAGGGGACGACAGAGGACGAGATGGTTGGATAGTGTTCTCGAAGCTACCAGCATGAGTTTGACCAAACTGCGGGAGGCAGTGGAAGACAGGAGTGCCTGACGTGCTCTGGTCCATGGGGTCACGAAGAGTCAGACACAACTAAACGACTAAACAACAACAATAAGGAAAGCCTCTGAATCCAATGGCAATTTGGGGGGTTTCGCATCAGGCAAAGTGCGTAGCACCTAGTGCCTCTGCCTGCTGATCTGTGCAGGGGCGAGCCATCAAGGCATAGAAGGCCAGTTTCAAGATTATTGTAAGGTAAAGGTAAAGGTACCCCTGCCCGTACGGGCCAGTCTTGCCAGACTCTAGGGTTGTGCGCCCATCTCACTCTATAGGCCGGGAGCCAGTGCTGTCCGCAGACACTTCCGAGTCACGTGGCCAGCGTGACAAGCTGCATCTGGCGAGGCAGTGCAGCACACGGAACACCATTTACCTTCCCGCTGGTAAGCGGTCCCTATTTATCTACTTGCACCCGGGGGTGCTTTCGAACTGCTAGGTTGGCAGGCGCTGGGACCGAACGACAGGAGCGCACCCCGCCGCGGGGATTTGAACCGCCGACCATATGATCGGCAAGTCCTAGGCACTGAGGCTTTAACCCACAGCGCCACCCACGTCAAGATTATTGTACTAGTGTACAAAGCCCTGGACAACTTAGGCCCCAGGAGACCTTAAGGACCGCCTTACCCCAATATGTCTCAAGTCAATCACGGGGATTATCTGGGAAAGTACTAGTAAGGGTCTATCGTGGACCAGAAGCACAACACATTTCCACAAAGAGTTGTGCTTCTCTGCTATGTTTCAGATGCCTGAACAAAACAGATTTATTTCAGGAGGCCTTTGTGCCATGAATGTTGTTCTAATGTTTTATATCTGATCTTTTCATCTATGTTTTAATTATTTTTTAATATTATACGGGGGCTTTTTGTAAGCCATTTTGGGATGCATAGTGAATGAAATGGGATATACATTTCTGCAATAAATAAATATCCACACATGGCGAGAGCAACATTTACTAGTAATTGGACACAACAATTTTCAGACGCCATGCACATGCTTTCATTTTTCCAACTGTTTCTTATTTAAACTGTTCAAAGCCTGCCTCTTCTACTGCATCAGTCAATATGCATCCCCTTCTCACCCTCACTTGCTCAAAGTCTATGTAACATTTAGAGCAAAGCAGCATTGATGTTCATGGACTGTTAAACAGGTACTCCATGTTTAAAGTGGAGACACACTATTGTCTCATAATAGGTTCCTAAAAGCGAGAAGGGAGGAAATAATCCAAGCTCTCGCAGTATGTTAAATGCAATTTCAGGCAACATAAGCATACAGATCAAGCATGAACCGACACATTGTAAGGCTGTCTTTTTAAAATACCGATTCTCTGTCTCCAGTTGAATTCTTGCCATCTTCAGCGTCACGTTTAACCGTTTGCCATCCATTTCCCCCTCTATTATCAGCAATGTAAACACATTAAGCAACACTTCCAGAACGGGAGATTTTGCACGGGAAGACAAGGTTGGGATGGAGTTGGGAGGGAAAAACCCACCTTTCTTCCCTGCCAGCCATTTCCCATCTGAAGCTGAATTATTTTTGGAATACAAGAAAATTAATTTTCAAAGAGAAATTGAAAAGAAGTCTGTGATTCGTGTCTGTCTGTGTGTGTTTAAGCTCTCTCTACAAAATATGAATTTTGAATTATCACCATCATTTACAGGAAGCATGTAATTTCCCCCACTGTGATGGCCATTATGATGATTCACTTTAAAAGCTTGGGACAAGCCGTGCATCGTCTGCTGCTGATTCAACTCGGCTTATACCCAGTGAACTGTTTACCTTCCATGAATTGCCTTCGGTCCTATTCATTAGAGGTCCATATTTATCAGACGCCTCCCTGACCTTTATTTCCCTCCTTGCCCCTTCCTTTAACAATGCCCTCTTGCCCAATGAAGTCTCAGTTGGCCTGCTCCTCTGTCACTGTGTGACTTTCTCTGAGCCAGATCCATAGGAGGGCGAGACCCCTGAACCTTTCACGCTTGTGTAAATGAGGATGTGACAGAAGAAGCTGCTTTTGTCACTGTTGGCAGGAGCACAGAATACTGTCTTGACTGTTTGTCAATCTTGCCCAGCATTTGTCAGTTCTGAGGTTTCCCAAGCCTGTTCTATATCTGGCACTATGGGGAGCCTAAAAGGCAGAATCCTGATCAGACTTGCCTCATGTGAGCTAGCCAGTGGGGATGCAGGAACTATACATCTAAAGCTTGAAATATTGCCTGCTTCTAATGGTCTCCAATATTTGGTACCACCCATCCACTTGGTAGCAGTGGGAAACAAGCAGACTATAGGCAGTGCTATTTTTCTAGAAAAAGAGATGCCGGAACTCACCATGACTTCTCCCTTCATACAGGAGGGTGGTGCACATCTTTAGCTTGCTCTGTGTGTGTAGGCTTCCACATGATGTGGAACTTTGATTGCATGGCGCGTCTACATCATAGGGGACGCACAGAGAGTACTCACCACTACAGATGTGCTCCCAATGACACATGGCTGTCAGGGGGCTGGAATGTTAGGAGTGGTGACAGCAGGCTTGCCCGTATAATAATAATAATAATAATAATAATAATAATAATAATAATAATAATAATTCATTTATACCCCATCCATCTGGCTGGGTTTCCCCAGGCACTCTACTTTCTCTTTCCACCATTGTATGGCGGATGGCGCATGGAGGCAGCTTATGTCTTTACGAATACATGATATTGCATGGGTTGCATCTAACTGTGCCTAAGCATGGTCAGAAAGGTGTCCTACCTCTGCCTCCTGCATCTCCTCCATGCACCCTTCAATTATTCTCCAGAGCAGTTGAGCAGGGAACCTTGAGAAAAGAAGAAGTTCCGCTGTACAAGTAGAAGTCCACTCATGCAATGTCTACATACATAGAGAAATAGTACACATCTTTACTTGGAAATAAGCCCCACTTAGTCCCAGAAAAGTGTGCACCAAATTGCAAGACTTATGTACCTGTTGCTTCAAAGCAGAGGCAGCTGCTTCACCCCACCTTGCCATGAGACCAGAACCTAGCTTCATTCTCATTGTTTCCAAATTATCTTCCAAACGATCACATGTGTTTCACACAGCAGGTCCCTAGAATTTTCCCAAGTATATAGCAATTTGAAGTCTTTCCTGTACACCAGGTCACACCCCCCCCCCCCCCCCCGCAAATCAGAGAATTCCTGCACTCTCTGCCATTCATAATGTCAGGTAGCTCATTTAGTACTTCACAGCTTGAAGCCCAAAGGACCATTTTGCCATTATAAATTAAAAATGATGCGATTTGAAATTAGGTAGGCTATAGATTCCTACGTGCAGTCATTCCTATAAATTGTTGAATTGCTTTCTTCAGAGGAATGCCATTTGCTTCAGCAGGACAGAATGGGGGAAGGCATCAAATTTTAAGGATTCTTGAGCTAGAGAACCTACCACCTCCCCACACACCACAAACCACATGTGATTAACCTCTGACCATGTTTAGCCCTCTTCAGGCATTATGAACATGTGAAGGGTAGTCATGGGGGTGGGCGTGCTAGTTCCACCCCATGACACCATTCCTGTCACCACTCCGACTCATAAATGATGACTGTCTGGAGTTGGGAGCCTCCTGTACTCACAAAGACTCTCTGCATGTTTAGAACACTGGAAAATGAAGACTAAAAAGCAACAAGCATCCTCCACGAACACTGGTGAGTCCCGATGTTTAGAAGAATTCCCTCAAAGAGTTGAAGAACATCTGGAATGGTGATGGAGACAGGGCTAGGGCATAACCGCACAGTTCCACACCTCCTAGCATTTGCTTAACACTTAATCTTAAGGCCTGAAGGTGCTGGTAAAAGAGGGGCAGTCTAGGTGTTATCAATCCAACATGGAAGCCATTCATAGCCACCATGTAACAGCTGTTCCATGGGGCGTTTGCAGTGTATCACTGCTCTGGGTGAACAGCCGAAGCTACTGTTAGCAGACCTTGCAGCTTAGGTGAATTGGATTGAAAAGATTACTTACAGTTTCTGGACTTCAAGGGCTTTACTAATGCAGGAACTATTTACAGGTCAGTAGAGTTGAATGAGAGAAATAGCAGACATCTTGTCTCAACAAGTTGGGAGAGAACAAAAAACAAAATGTCTTAGCTTTTGGGGGGTGGCATTAACTAAAACAGAGACTATAATCAGGGGACAACTAGATCATTAGACAAAAGTGTCCTTGTGTGGTGTAAAGTAAAACATGCATCAACTAACAGTTCAGGAGACGGGAATGCATTTGCTTTTCTCCAAAGGCTACCACCTTTAGAGTTCTGGAAACTAAATGGACAATAACCCCAGTCTAAGAATTCATTTGAAAGCAGAGTGTTCACAAATTATTTATTTTTGTTTAGAATTTTAAAAAATCTTTCTAAAATATATTTTCATTATTACTTTTATTAATTATTCATTATCTCTGTGTCTCCTAATTGTGGCTGAGATCAATTCAAGTACTCCAAGAAGCTTCATGCCCATGGGAAACTCTCAAACCCAAGAAAGCTGTTGCCAGGGTAGAAAATATTGAACTGGGTAGACTGGTCTGACTCAGTATCAGACAGCTTCCTATTTGCCTTTAACCCACACCTGGATGTACCAGCTCAGTACAACGATGAGACGCTGTGCATTCCTGAGGTGCATGGAGGCTGTTGTTAAGTGCAAAACAGCCCTTTCAGCCTCAGTTTGCATTGCTGTTGGAACAAATAGAGTAAATGCCAAACTGAGACATAACTTTATAAATCAGTTTTGAGAATAACAGTGTGTGTGTGTGTGTGTGTGTGTGTGTGTGTGTGTGTGTGTTGCAGAACCATGACAGAGAAGCACGCAGACCAATGTAAAGTTTGAGAACTATAGGAAGAATTCATGACGCTAATTAGAGTTCTCATTAGATTCCCATAATGAGAAATGTGCGAAACAGTTCCCTTTATTTCTCCAGGGACAAATGGAGCTGATGAAGGAAAGTGGCGGACGGAAAGGAGGGTGAGGAGAGGGCTCGGTATCAGATCACTCACTGAAACAGAAATACAGGGGAGGAAAATAAGGCATTGTCGTGTGCTGTGTCTAGGTTGTGACAATAAAGCTGATGTTTATGCACCCTCTTATTACACAGGTGTGTTTATGTGCAATGTCAGAAATAGAAATCGGTGAAGTGATCTTTAGCTATATTACTTCTCTCTGGACAACTTAGTGGTTTCTTCACCCCAGAGACTCAGACCGGGGGTGGGGGAGACTGGAAGAGAGCTGCCCCAAACCTGTGGAACTCCCTCCCCACAGAGGTTGAAGCTGGGGCCGTCTGCACATGAAGTAGAAAATCTGCCACTGAGTTACAGGCCTTCTGTTTTGCAGCAAACAGGTTGAGCACAGCAGCTAAAAAAAGTGCTGTCATCGTGTGCTGTTCCTGGGGTCCTCTACAAGGATCTGGACCCAGGTGGTCACAAAGGTCAGCCACTCAGCTATATTGCTGGCTGTGTTTTCCAGAGACTTCCATTTAAATAAATGCTTCTACCATATATTGACTTATAGGGAGCAGTAGAACTCTCCTTTACTCAATAACATCTAATCAAGACACATTGGCAAATCCCACAAGCGTCCTGGAAAAACCGGGACATCCCATTTCTTATTATGAGAGAATGACGGCCATTTTGATTGCTGTGATCTCATGTGATTTTATGGCATGATTTTTCCATAGAAAAAGCTCTTTTTGGGGGCCGCGATCTTGTGTGGTGCCCCAAAATGTGTGTTTTGGGGCACCATGCCAAACAAGGAGCACTTGGGGGGGGGGGACAGTGGTGCAAAATCGCACGAGATCATGGCAACCAAAATGGCCACCATGCTCTCATAAAAACTGGGAAAATGGAATTTGGGAAGACAGCATCCCAGATTTTGGCTTCAAAGTGTTGGAGGGTATGCATTGGATGAGATATATTCTTAGAATTCAATGACATCTGAATACAGGAAGCTCACATATAAACGTAAAATTTATTTCAGGAACGAAACACCCAGAATAAGGAATCATTGTGTACAGAATATTCATGCTTCTAATGTTCTACATTGACATAATTATTTTCCTTAACTGCTGCAAATGTTTCCTTACCTTCTTTTCTTAAGAAGGGTCACATGATCTCTGTTCTGTATTTGCAAGGAATTGATATTTCATTATGACAGCACCTAAGCTTTGGAACTCCCTGCCGATTGACCAACAGGGAGGGAGAGAACCATGTACAGACCCTTTTGCTCCTTGGAGGAAAAGGGGAATATAAATGTAATAAATAAATAAATGTGTGTGGTGGGGGAGCACCTCATTCAGGCAAAACACACACACATTTGTATACCAAAATTACCATAAACTCCTCTCTTAGTTAACAATAGAGAGGAAGTTAAGGCTAAGCACTTCCCCGATATTCTGCGGAAGTCCCACTGCTTCTGGTCACTTTTGTTAACAAGCCCATATACTTCCTGCCAAGAGTCCTGTTGAGACTAAAGTAGAAGAACTTAGGAAGAAGTTTCTTAATTGATCTTTGTAAATTATCTAGATTAATGGCAGTAACTGGACTAATTGAACTTTTGGATTGTAAAATCATTTACTATGGCTGTTCAATAAATCCCCTGATAACCGGCCAGAATGAGAGGATATATAAAGCCCTGAAAGGAGCTTTTGAAATAGTTGAGTTGAAAGTGGGAGAGAGTCTTTTATAGGGAGCTGGGCAGATGATTAACAGAACAAAGGGACTATCTTCACCCAGAGAGCTATATTTTAGAACTGTGTGGGGAAACAGGCACATCACATTTGTATGACAAAGGCAAAGGTTTATCAGTATTTAAAAATGAATTATATACAACTAATGCCAATGCGTGGTGAAACTAGGGTGATTATGAAAAAGGGGGCACATAGAAAAAGAAAGAAAAGTGGGGGACCAGAGAGTATAAAAAGTCTGAAGAATAAAAGCCGGAAGTTCAACCACTAGATTAAAACAAAAAGTAGAAGAAAGGGGTAAAAGAGCAATCAAAATAATAAAGCAGCACTTAACTGTTTTCTTTGTGAAAAGTAACTGAAGGCAGAACCACAGATTTGGAGAGGTTCAAAATGTGTGTTTTAAAGAATTAGTATAGTAGCTGAATGGCTTATCCTACTGGTGGAATGTTTTCAATACTTAAATCCCACAGTGGATATATATGTAATATTCCATAGCCTGGCTTTCAAAGAAAGCTCTTATAAACACTCTGAAGAAACAGAGGAAATGGCTTTACACTGATTCAGACCACTAGCCAATCTAGAAAAAAGAAAGGGGGGAGGTAAAGGACCCCTGGACGGTTAAGTCCAGTCAAAGGAAACTATGGGGTACAACACTCATCTTTCTTCAGGCCAAGGGAGCCAGCATTTGTCCACAGACAGCTTTCCGGGTCATGTGGCCAGCATGACTAAACCGCTTCTGGCACAACTGAACACCATGATGGAAACCAGAGCACATGGAAATGCTGTTTACATTCCCACCACAGCGGTACCTATTTATCTACATACACTGGCATGCTTTTGAACGGCTAGGTTGGCAGAAGCTGGGACAGAGCAACAGTTTAGACCCACATCCCACTAACCTATCTCGCTCAGCATTGCCTACACTGACTAGTAGTGGTTCTGCAGGATTCCAGGCAGAGGTCTCTCCCAGCCTTGCTTGGAGATGCCAGGGACTAATCTGTATGTAAGCTAAATGCTACAGCCCTCTGCTTCCTTTTTTGATGACTATACTTGCTCATCCAAAACACAGATATTGGCCAATGCAAGAGAGCCACATCCCTGTCATTGTTCATAGAGGAACAATGTGGAAATGGCAAGATCAGATGGGAAGAACCACAAATAAAATTATGTCTGTTGGTATGTTAAATCTATTCCTCCCCCTTCCCTAACTGCAACTCCCCAAACTGGCCTTTGGTGCCCCCTCTGTTATTTCCATGTGATGCAATCCACACCCACATTCTGCAATGTCTTCTTCCATTCCTAGGATACCACCATAGGTGTGAGAGAGAGACAAAGAGAGAAAATGTAAGTGAAATTGGTGCGCAGTGTGGAGAAGCATTTGCTCTCACTGGCACAAGGCTTCCTTGCAGCTTCTAGCTCAGTCTGCAATGGTCTTGTGATCATGTGATGCCATGTGGTCACATAGCCAGTCCAGGAAGACCTGCAAATTGCTCTGCAGCGCTGTGAGCATGTGTAGGGTTCCCCCTCAAGATTTTCACAGTCAAGGAGAGCCTCTTTTGCCGTCCCATTAAGCTCAAAAGGCAAATGCTATCGCAGAGACACCCTCAACAAGGCTCTGCAAGACTCTTGCTCCCCACAAAAGAGCAGAAACAAAATCCTAGTACCTTAGAGCATGAGTACCTATCTCTTCTACTCAATAAATAATCTATTTTTTAAATAATATATATCCGAAAAGCAGTTTTCTCATCAACAGTTATGTGCTAGAAGCTCAAATACATTCATATCAAGTACCCAGAGAATGGAGCCGCACATCAGGTGTGGGGCCAGTGGAATGAATTCTCATGATTTGGGATGATTTGTTTCTCAGCTGAGTGGAAGTTTTTGCAGAAAGACCTTGGGGTGAAGAGCGCTTTATAGCTAATGTGACTGGTCCCAAAATGGCACTTTATCTCACAAAAAAAGGGGTTTCTTTGAGAACAAGGCTATTCACTTTCACAGAGCAAAGTTAATGTCTTTTGCCAGTGTTAGAAAGCAGCCAGAGTTGTGTGACTGATTGATTGCCATCATTTTATTGGGATGGGGTTTAAATCATTGGTAGTTTACTGATAAAGAAAGAAACAGGGAATGAGCTTTTCTTCTTAACTGAGCAAACTGTTCTGATCCTAGGAAGTTCGATTTACTTGTCAAAATCTGTGTGGCGTATATCGAGTCTATATAGGCGATACAGGTTTTGACAAGTAAATCGAACTTCCTAGGATCAGAATATTATATATTATTTTGTTGTTGTTTAGTCGTTTAGTCGTGTCCGACTCTTCGTGACCCCATGGACCAGAGCACGCCAGGCACTCCTGTCTTCCACCGCCTCCCGCAGTTTGGTCAGGCTCATGTTTGTAGCTTCGAGAACCCTATCCAACCATCTCATCCTCTGTCGTCCCCTTCTCCTTGTGCCCTCCATCTTTCCCAACATCAGGGTCTTTTCCAGGGAGTCTTCTCTTCTCATGAGGTGGCCAAAGTATTGGAGCCTCAACTTCACGATCTGTCCTTCCAGTGAGCACTCAGGTCTGATTTCCTTAAGAATGGATGCGTTAGAGTGTGCTATCTCTGATACTCTTGCAAAATGGTTAGTCATCATATATCATGCCCCACTGTTCATATTGAGTGTGGCATACAAATTCTTAACTTATTTTTTTACTTCCAGCACATCTTCTTTATATTAACTGACAGTCCCCCCAATATCTTACTCCAGAGAAAGAGAACCCTAATGCATGCCCTCTGCCGCTTCAAAAATAAACACGAGAGGGTGTATGTATAATCCTGTTATTTATCTTTAAAGCTTTGCTTTTATGCTGCCCGTGTCAGAATAAAGTGTATGGGGGAGCTGTATGTATTTTCTGATTAGTACAGTTTGGGCTTGGGAAAGGTTACTTAAGAAACATTAAACATTAGACGGACTGAAAAGCTGTTCCTAATTCCCTTCAGAACCTCTTGCTATAGCAACCAGGAGAGATAAAGATGAAAAGAATTACTTGTTCCTTGCTTTCCGCACTCCTGCCCTGTAGGCAGACTACTTTTAACCACTTTCAATTAAAGTACCTTGGCAGTTATTTGAAAACTTAGGCTTAAATGACATTTGACAGAGGCAGGCACATTTGCTTAACCTGGATCTACCCCAGTCATAAGGTGTGTGGTGAGGACTGATTTACAGAATAAAGGGGGCATGTGGACACTGTCTTCTCTCCTATGGATTCCCTTCTCACACATCCTATCTCCCCCAAACATTTTTGTCATTTGCAATATTGGGAGCCATATAGCCTCAAATATTTCACCAGTGAAGATAGGGGCATGGTTGTAAAGGTCCTATTCTCATACCAAATTACTTTGTAGAAACGGATGAAGAACCTTCAACATCTGACTAAATGCTACAGTCATTTGCTTTGCCATCAACAATCCTCCATGGACTTAAAACCCAATGAGACAGGGAATCTTTAGGGAAACTGTGCTAGAAAAAGAATGCTGTACACAAATCCCACCCCTCATCCCAGGCAAAAAATAAAATTTGGTCTTGTTTATAGGCACTGCATTGCTTGAGGCATTTCAGAGATTTCTAGACTTAACAGAGTTCTCTTTGCTGGCTGGATTCTGCCAATTTCCTCCCACAATGCTCTGGGAGTACACACATTCTGGGGCTTTCTGAGAATTAAAAAGGTAGGCCCCACTGGCACCACCACCCATGAACAGACAGGAAAACATAAGTGGTGTCCAAACTTTTTCAAAGAGGGGCAGATTTGATGAAGTGAAGGGCCATGGGGGCTAACCAAAGGGCCAACCAAAGTTGTTGAGGAAGTGAAGGGCCGTGGGGGCCAACCAAAGGGCCAACCAAAGTTGTTGAGATTTTTTTAGGATTTTACCCCAGGAAATAAACTGCCACAGGGCCTCAATTAAACCGACCAGCGGGCGGTCCCCAAAACAGACCCTGGACATGCCGGAACTACAACCAGGTCACTGTGGAGAAAAATGGCAGCTGACAGCTTCCAAAAAAAAGCTCTGCTGTCACCATTGCCCCAGATGAAAAATGTGATAGCTCTCGCCACTAAGAATTGGGGCCCTGAACCTCTGAAAATTTTTTGTTTCTGCTGCAGAACTGCCTCCTAGATTTGCCCCCTCTCATGTCTCTAGATCAGGCATGCATGGGGTACTCGCAGCCCTTCAGAAATTGTTTAATGGTCAAGGATGACAAGTGAAACTGAATGTTGTAAGATTCAGGACAGATAAAAGAAAGTACTTCTTAATTTGCAGCATAGATAAGCTATGGATCTTTGCCAACTTGGATGGCTTTAAAAGAGGATTAGAGAAATTCATGTAGGATGAGGCTATCCATGACTGCTAGCCATTATGGCTGTTCTCTGCCACCATAGTTGGAGGCAGAAAAGGCTTCTGAATACCTGTTGCTGGAAGCTAGACAAGGGACCTGGTTGTCTGTGGGAACGGGATACTGGATTAGATGGGCCATTAGTCTGATCCAACAGGCACTTATTATGTTCTTATGTGTAAGAACCAGAAAAAAAGCTGGTAAATAGAGAGAGCTGGAGCATATGGGCATAGGATGGGGTTTGGGAGAAAGGAAGCGATCTGCAGGAGACCTCAGCTCATCTGCACAAACCCTTTTGACTCTTAAAATATAGGATTCGAGAAGACCCTTTTGCCACTGTTATATGTAGTTTTAGCCTTAAAGGAATTGAAAGGAAAAGCGCATAGGGTGGGGGGCACTATTTGGTATTACAAAAGGACAAACAAGAAACATTTTGCACCTTTTCTGCTGTCACCTTTCCTTATATTTTCTTTTGTATCCATTAGTATTTGGGTGTTTAGCAGGTTGGTTACAGTAGCTAAGTGTTAATTGGTTCCTTGGCATGCCGAGATGGAACCTGATTAATTAGGAGAGGAAGTACCAATCCCAAAGCAGCAAGACGTGCCCATCAGTGTTGATGCCTTCAGCTTTGGTATATAATGAGACTTCTCGCTGCAGGCAAAGGGGAGACCGCATGCTTCCTTGTCTCTGGCATGGAGCAGAATTAAGCCTGAACTCTGTAGCAGACCCCTGCTTATCAGTAACCTTGCTATTACTCTGTCGACCCTGATGTGCATAAGCAATATTTTCATCCACTTCCCAGGAGAATTATCTAGCTGTTGAAGTAGAAAATGAATATTTTACAGTTCACTTGTCTGATCAATTACCTACAAGCTGCTGCAGTATTTTATAGCCAGTGGGAGAGCTGTATAGGTGATGATAGGGAAATCTGGAGGGAATCTCAGCCAACTATTTTTTTTATTTCTATTTTTTATTTCTATTTTTTAAAAAAAGAAATAAAACTGTGAATGAAGCTCCAGTTTTGTTCATGAGGGTCTAGCCAGAAATTACAGTGTAACCAATTAAAGTGTGGAAATCGCAATCAGACAAATGTGAATTCCAGAGGTGAGCATGTTTGATTGTTTGATTGAGGGATAATGAAGTGCAGAATGGTTCAAACCTAACTTCTTCTCAATAAAACATCTCCCACGATGCTTTTATTTGCAGATTTTAGTTAATTTAGAAATGATCATATTGGTAGACACTTTGGAAGTTGAAGGGAACTATGTAAATTAAATTGCTGACACTCACCCCCAGTGAAAGTGATTCGTATAGACCCTTTTAGATATTGGTGGAAGACCCACTAAAGTTACATTATTGGGAATTGATTTGAACAAACCACATGGCACTTTTAAAATATTGCCTGGTTCATCATGATAAATTAGTGAAATCTCACACAAACTGGTTTGAGATTGTTTGTAATTTCATGTGCAGGCTCAGCTAGGTATGTTCATTTGGAAGTAATGGGTTTATTCATTGGGGTTTACTTTCATGTAATTCTGCCCACCATTAAAACATTAGTACTTATGAAAGAAGAGGTTGTAGTATCAAATTGAAAGCCTACAAAAATCTGAAATAAAGTCTTCTTTTGAATAATACTGAGAATATACCAGAATGTTTAGAGGACTTTAAAAAAAAAATCAGTCCATATTTTCTAGAATTCCTGAAAATTGAGTTGCTCCAACTCAGATTTTACTTATGGCTCAGTCCCTCTACAGCTGAGGTGGCTAATGTGGTACCTTCCAGAAGTTGTTGGACTCTAACCCCCATCAACCCCAGCCAGCATGGCCAATTGTCAGGGATAATGGGAGTTGTAATCTGTCAATATCTGGAGGGTGCCATTTCAGCTACCTCTGCTCTATAGCCTAGGCCTGGTCAGGCAGCCTTGAGAGATTCTGATAGGCCTCATTCTAAATACCATTTTTGTGCTATCTCATTAAAGCTGGACTCTTGCCTTGAGCATTTCTCCTCCTTTCCCAAGGTTCATGAAGTGTCTTCTATACTCCACCAGTTTTGAAAACCTGGACGGTTGATGACAATGTAATAAACAACAAAAATGGGCATAGGGAACCTGTGCCCCTTCAGATCTTGTAGGACTTCAGCTCCCATCAACTACAGTGGTACCTCTGGTTATGGACTTAATTCGTTCTGGAGGGCTGTTCTTAACCTGAAACCGTTCTTAACCTGAGGTACCACTTTAGCTAATGGGACCTCCCGCTGCCACAGTGCCACCACCACACGATTTCTGTTCTCATCCTGAGGTAAAGTTCTTAACCTGGGGTACTACTTCTGGGTTAGCAGAGTCTTTAACCCGAAGTGTTTGTAACCTGAGGTGTTTGTAACCTGAGGTACCACTGTATTGGCTATGGTGGCAGGGGCTGATAGGAGCTGGAACCAACAAATGGAAGCCTACAATTTCTCCATACCTGTTAGAGCCTTTGTCATCGACTGCCCAGTTTTTTGGAAGCCATGGAAAAACTTAGATACTTCATGTATACTGAGGCAAAGGCAGATAAATGCTGTACAACAACACAGCTTCAAGTAAAAAATGAAAAACAATGCAACCAAAACCTTCCTTAACCCCCCATGGGTTAAAATCCTGACTAAAGACTCAACAGCTCCATCCTGAGTAGTTATGCTGTATAATGAGCAGTGCCACTTCTCATTCATTGCACCTACCCTGAACTCAGCATGAGACATAACACAAGTTTCCCAGGCAATTCAACTGGAGTGATAAACACTGCTCTAGCTAATCTAATTCTAGTTATGCTGTTTACCTCCTTGCCATTTACTTTCTTACCACTCCCCAGAGTCTCATCTCCACAGCAGAAAGCATTTCATGAAGACTGTAATAATTATCTTTAAGCTCCTGGCATCTAGACAATGGGAAATGGAGGAAAACAGTGAAGAAAACAAGTCCCCTTTATCTACTGCCTTAGGAGGGAAGAATGACAAGTGTACATCCTCATCCCTGCTTCTAGCAATGATAGTCTGTCGTAATTTGAGATCTCCTTCAGCAGCTACAGATATAAAATACTGAAGCATTGTTAGTTGCTAAAATATCTGATCTACAGATTTTTAGGGGGAGGAGGGAAGAGTCCAATACTGGAATAAACCAGAGCTCACAGTCAATGTCTGCATTCGCATGACATTGTTTCCCCACTATTTCCCAGTTATTTTTCACATTGTATTTGAGATTTCACACCATGTAAAAGGCACTTTCTGAAATACAGTATAGCAGAATATAGCACACGTTTAGCGCTCAGTTTTATGTTATTTGCTTCTAGAAAAAAATGGTTTGCAAATAGTGGGGCAATGAATGGATGCCACCTGTTCGGTTTCATTACTGTTCCGTGGCTCAGCTCAGCTCTGCATTTCACTCCACCTGTCTTCCCATTTAATTTCCAAAATTCATTCTGGAATTTCTGCATGTGCAATTGCAACAGGATTCCCTTTCTAAATGTGGTGTTTTGCTCAATGTGTGATATGCATTTGTGCACAGTGGTAACCTCTAAGGAGGGGGGAGGAAATGCACAGACCCCAAAGTGCAGCAAACTGTACACACTTGGTGATCTGAACAAAAGCTGGAAATGGAAATCACTAATGTGCTGGTCCATGCAACTTGGAAGCCCCCCAAATCCATAGCAAAAGTCAGAGGGGAATAATTCTGTAAGCGCTTTTCATCTTTACTACTTCTGAATCTACTTTAAACTAATTAATTTTGGCATAGAAAGTCTCTAAGGAATCTGCAATTCTTGATCAATATTTGCTGGTGATTTGGGGGGCATGGGGTGGGGTGAGGAGAAATAACATTTACTTAGCAACAGTAGAGACTTTATACCATATGCTGTCCCTATTGAAAGTACTGTGCAAGAATGTTTGCCCGGGGAGTGGGAGATATTCAAAAGAATGTTGACTGTGGAAAATGAGCAAAGCAGAACTGATAATTCCAAGGTAGGCTCCATTCACAGTCGGAATGGTAAGACAGTCTTAGTAATATGCTCAGTGATACCTCCTGTATTTGCACTTTTCTCTTCTCTTCCCCAAGTTTGCCATGACTGGTTCTTCTGCGAGCTCTGTATCTCCATCAACCATGTGCTCATTTTGACTCCTGCCAGACTTAATGGGAATTATAGATTAGAGCGAAGCGTGGATGCAGCTTTTTCTTCTTTGACTTTTTAAGATCCTCTAATCCACCCTGAGCCTATGGCAAAGGACAGCGTGTACTCATAATTAACAGGAGGCTCTGTCATTGGATCTGCTGAGGCAGCAGACAAATGCACTGGAGTGTCATTATCCTGTAGACCCACAGTGACCAGGACACTGACTCAAAGGCTACCGTCAGGCTGGATTCTTGACTCTGAGCCTGGTGTCCAAAAGGCCACTGAATCTTTGACTGGTGAGCAAGAGTCCCCTGTTCCATATCCTACACCACCAGGGCATTTAAAACCAGGATCCTCATGGATACCTTCCCCAAGGACTGAGGAACCAAACTACCTCTTCAGTGCAACAGCACAGAGAGCACACCAAGCAGGAGGCTACTGAGTACAAGAGAAGTGCCTGTCTTCAGGCCAGAGTGTGAGTAGGTGTGTGTGGGTGTGTTTAAGGGTACTAGTTCCCAGTAATAAGGTAGAGCCTTGGAGAGGTGGGTTGGAAACAGAGTCTCAAAAGGCTTCAGTGCACTCCCAGTCCACATCAGAGCAGGTTGCTCTACTGGGAGCTGTCCATGGTCCTTCAGCATTTGACCTGCCTTGCTATCTTTGTCCTCTACTGGGAGCTGTCCATTTTATTGCAGCAACTGACCTGCATTGAAACTTTTGTCTTAACCATTGAAAGTTCCAAAACTTTGTTTTGTTTTTTATTTTATTTTGTTTGCAAGAAGGGTTAAAGCCACCCAGAAAAAAGAAAAGACATTCTGAGTACAGCAAGTCCTATGATTCACACCATAGAATGAGAGATGGCAAAACGTTTTGCTGCTCTGTCATCAAAAGCAAGGAACTGGTGCCAGATATCTTGTAGTGTCCATAGAGATGAGAAGTGTACCTAGGACTAAGCCCTCTCACCTTGGATCAGTTTGGTTATCTGTAGCCCTCTTCAGGTCCTCAAAAGAAAGCGTGAGGCTTCCAACTTGGTAAGGGGGGGCATGTCCTGGAGGATAAGTATTCTCTTGCATGACAGCCGCCTCTCTCCTCTCCTGAATGCATGAAAGTCTGCAGGGAGATCCTAACCATGCATGGTTGGATGCAGTTAGAGACCTCCCTTCAATTGCGATTCCTGATTGTTCAACATACCTGCTACTAGGGAAGTTTCTGGCTGAAAGTGGTTAGACTCTGCCCTTACTGCACATGTGATGGTCAGGAGAAAAGCTGGTGAGTGTGAGGACCCTGAGGTGGGGCTTGCATGCATGACTCCTCCCCCTCCCCACTTTAAGCCCCATATGTTCATTTGAAGCCGTGAAGAGGACTTGCATCACACTGCTAAGGGATGTAGCATTTACTGCACACCAGTTGTATGGTGAAAAGTATGCTAAAATGGTTGCCTTTACCAGTAGAATACATCCATCACTAAAATGTGCACCTGGGTGAGTTTCCCTCTTGAGAAATATTTCTAACTTTGCAGAAATGCATATTTTAATCTGAATCCCATTTCAGATGAAATTCAGTTTGCAACCCCATTAAGGCCACTCTGTGTGCTGTCACATTCACAGTTGGATGCAAGGCGTCCAGACTGCAGTCTTTAAAGCAGTTATTCTGAGTAAATAAAACTTCCTCTCTAGCCCAGTGAACAATATTACTCACACCTCCATATTATCATGTGAACCATTTTGTCTTCCTTATAATCAAGCTGCTGTTAATATATATGGTGACACGGATGCCAGTGTAAAGAATGAATAAGGTTATGAGCAGTTACCAAACACTTTTCAAAGCATCCTCTTTTTTCTTTTCTTTTCTTTTTTAAACCAACAACCAAATTAATTCTGCTGATGGATTTTTCTTATTTACGTCTTTCCTTGCCGCCTTGGGCTATAATTAGTCACTGAAAATGGTCTTTCTTTGCTTCGATGATACTGTACACTCCAGTCATAGTTCTTGTTCCTTATTAGAGAAAACTCCTCAGCAGATATAATCTCTGCAACCTAATGACCACAGACCCATTTAGAAGCATCTTGAATGCTATCCCTCTTAACAAGGCCATAACGAAGGCAGAGGTGCCAAATTATTAGTTGTCAGACACTTAACAGTACCTGTAAAACTAAGGCAAGGGGAAACATGTGTCTCTGGAATTTTTCTAACTACTTGCAATGCAATAAACAGAACATAATATTTTATTTTAATAAGCTCTTGCTTTTCCGAAGCAGTTATAAAACTAATAAGCTATGAAGCAAGATAAGCAATCAAAGCCAGACACTCCAACAGGCCTTAATTTAACACTGTGGGTTCCCTTTCCTCAGCAGTTGGTGGGGGTGTGGGGGGAGGCTGTGTCCATTACAATTATGTCATATTTCAGGCATAGCCAACAAGGTGCTCCAGAGATATCATTGGACTCCCATCTTCCCCAGAATGGTCATAAATGCTAGCAGTCACTGGAATAATGCAGCCAGAATCCAAAGAGAAAGGAAAACCTGATAACGCTTTATTGAGGAAGCTGAACAAAAACAGTGTATAATTTGAGGGGAAATAAACAGAGATGTTTTGTCTTTCTTACCTCAGGCCTTATGCGTAGCTGGGAGACATTCAACCAAACATACAGAGGAAATCTCCTTCAGAACTATGCACCCAATCAGGGCACCATGCTACCTCAGTGAACACTATGCTGGTTGCTAAGCAACACCTCCTCTTCTTCCACTATGGCTCTAGGTTAGATGACTTACTGGTAACATAATTAACCCTTATGTTACAAACTGAGTGATCCCTGCTATTACACTTCCAACAAGGAATGAAGAGAGTTGTAGTCGGAAAACTTGTGGTAGGAACCAAGTTGGTTACTCCAGCCAGCTTTACATTTTTATTTTTATTTTAAGAAACACCTGGTTCTTTTTCATTGTTTGTAACATCATCCCTATGTGGTAATGCTCTCCTAATCCATGTTTTTCTAAGGGTGCTATCATGATGCAGTTTGCATGGCCCCTGACAGGTGGTGCTGCGAACTACAGTATGATGACAAAGTGGGTTCTCAGAGCTGCTGGGCCATCGTCAGAGGGCAAGGAGGAGGGGACCAGAGACAGGAAGGCAGGTGAGTGGCTAAGAGTGACTGAGAAGGTTACCTAGGCTGGCATGTGAGTGGGTGGCCCATGCCAGCAAGTGAGCAATGGGTAGCCCAAACTGGCAGGAGGCCTAGGCCAGAAAGTGGAGGTTTGGTGAGGACTAAAGGGATGAAGGTGAGGTGGTTTGGGTAAGGTGCAGCTTTGGTGACAGGTAAAGGGAGAGGGAAGGGGTAGCTTTGTGTTCTCCTTTCAAAGCTTCTTTTGGTTAGATTTAAAGAAGACAGAAAACACTTAGCTGCATGTATCACCGAATTTGGTTCTCACCCATGCAAAGCAAATCTTAGGCCCCGTTTTTGAAAGCTCAGGTCCATAGGTTTACTTGCTAACACAGAGGATGGTTAATAGGTCACAGATTTATTGCCTTGCCAAGGATTTCTTTGAGAGATATTAATGTAATGGAAGGTGAGAGACAGAGGGCACCCAAGACTTCACATAGCATCTTTAGATGATCAACCTGATGAAAAGACATAACATAGCTAATGCAGGAAATGCCCTACAGTCTTCAATCTGTGGAAAACAGTACAATTTTTATTTTTTATTTTAAAGGCAAGTGGGACATTGCTTGTGTTGTACTGCTAGAGGGAAAACATCATAAATCAAAGGAGTTGAAACAGTTACCATGTAAGCGATATATTGGACATTACATAGAGGGTTGCCTATAGTTCTGTCACTATATTTTAGGAATGGATCTAGTTGCACTGGAGAAGATGCAAAACTGTGAAGCAGACATAGGGTTGAGTTTGATCCAAACTTTGATCCAAGCTTACAGTAGACCCATTGAAATCAACAGGGTTTAAGTTAATTAAAGCTGTAGTAGTTCTCCTGCAAGCGTAGACTTTACCATTTTAGTCTGAGTACAATACAAATCACTTTGGGGGGGGGTACTGAGGCAGGGGAAATGTAACTCCCCCCTTCAAGGACCTTGTTGTCCCAAGTGTTGGGGGTGAGCTTCTGCTTTCTCCACATGGATTTTGGGGTACACAATGGAGATCTCTCCATGGGCTTGCGTATGGAAAGGCATGGATGAAGCAGTTTGTAATCTCTCTCCCAAATCCCTGTGATTGGAGTGGCCTGGGAGAATAATCAATTGTAATTAAAACCAGAGCTGTCCATCAAAATGAAAGATTCCCCCGCCCAACTCTTAACTCCTTCCTTTCTTGAATTCTGGCTCTTTTCTCAGTCTGCTTGGTTTCATTTCTTGTGGTGGGGGGAGAGATTTGTGCATTATTTTGGACATCCAAGGCCACAATGCCACCTGGAAGCTTATGGGACCTCTGGTCTGCTTTGAGACACAAGGCTAACAGCTCAATATGACTCGGAAAGGTGAGTTTCCCTAAATCAGCTCAATCCACTTTATAATTTGAGCTATAAACAAAGCCCATGCATATCCCTAGTATTTTGTGAAAAGTCAAGTTGCAGCTGGGAAGTTACACACATAGAGACAAAAACACACAAGTCCCTTCCTTTTATTTACACTGTGGACATGGGCTTCTTATTCACTCCAGTGGGAAGTATCCACACACATTTCCAAAGCAAATAGCAGGGGCTTGGGTCCCAGTCTGAATTGGTTTTGATCCCGTGTCTTCACTGTTGCCCATGTCTGGATCAACACCTCACCTCCATAGCTGCAATTTGTATCACCAAAGAAGGATCCATTCATTTAAATGATGGCAAATTGCATGAAGGATCCAGTGCAGATTGGAATGACAGTGGTGATCATCCCAATCCCATGTCATGATATAGATTTGATTCAGGCCCTCAATTCAGCACCTTCAATTTGTCACATGTCCATGCTTTTGGGAGGAGGGAAGATAAGCCAGCATAGAGGAGGGGGGTGGCCAAAGCTAATGGTGGAGAGATTTGTTTTATAGTTTGATCACCTTCCCGTCTTCATTGTGTTGGCTTTCAGCATTTTTAATCTGTACTGGATTTTTAATTTTTGTAAACTACTGATAGATCTTTGTAGGAAACAACACAGGAAATGAGAGTTCTGGTGCTAATGCTGAGGCTAATTTGTACCTACTATAAAAGGTAAAGGTACCCCTGCCCGTACGGGCCAGTCTTGACAGACTCTAGGGTTGTGCGCCCATCTCACTCAAGAGGCCGGGGGCCAGCGCTGTCCGGAGACACTTCCGGGTCACGTGGCCAGCATGACATCGCGGCTCTGGCGAGCCAGAGCCGCACACAGAAACGCCGTTTACCTTCCCGCTAGTAAGCGGTCCCTATTTATCTACTTGCACCCGGGGGTGCTTTCGAACTGCTAGGTTGGCAGGCGCTGGGACCGAACGACGGGAGCGCACCCCGCCGCGGGGATTCGAACCGCCGACCTTTCGATCGGCAAGCCCTAGGCGCTGAGGCTTTTACCCACAGCGCCACCCGCGTCCCTGTACCTACTATACTTTTTAGTAAATTAAAGGACTTATTGGCTGTACACTGTGATTTCCCTCCCCCCCCATCCCTCCCCCCATACTATTCTTTTATTTGGTTATAGAAAATGGAGAAATATTAGCAAACGGTTATAAAAACAAATCTGCAAGTTCTGCAAATATTAACTAAATCAACTCTTACTTTTAATTCGCACCTGGTAAGTAGATTATAATTCTAGATTTTAAGAAAGTAGTTTTTGCCCCTCCCCCAACATATTAAACTATTTTGACCCTTCCTGAGACATTTTGCTGCGTGTAATTTATTAAATTCCATTCCCATCATTGCTACTTTTATTTGACGTTTAATCCATACTCCTATAAAATCTGCAACCACCATGCAGTATCTCTGACCCCTTTCCTATGGCAGAGTCTCTTAAAATATGTGTATGAAATTTAGTCTGACACTCAAACAACTTCCCACAGTGCTCCAAAGGACATTGATCTGGAAGGCAGCTTTCAAAGTGGTTGTTTAGATGAATGGAAAATTCATGTCAACTGTTCCGAACTGAACATCTCCACAAGTACTGCACCATGATCTGATAATAAAAGTATTTTTATATTAGCTCCTGAATATGTCAAATTGGTACTTCCACTACTTACTGTAGATCCAGTTTCAAGCAAAGCAGCACCAAACAGCCCTATGATATATGATCCTCATTCTGCTCTTTCTCAAAAATCAGTTGGAATTATGTAATGCCTCATGCGTGGAAACTCATGCATGAAGCTTCCTGTTGAGAACGCTAAATGTCCCAAAATAATGTGGTGAGGCTAGTAAATAGGGACAGATGTTCTCATCTTCATGGATATCCATTTATTGGCCCAGTTCAAAATTACTAATCTTTAAAGACCTAAATGGCTTTGGACCATATATATGTCTACTTGAGCCTTAGGTCTTTATTGGAGGCTCTTATCCAATAAAGACCTCAAGGCTCAAGTAGATATATATATATATTCCCCCTCAAGAAGCCCAGAGCATTGGGGTGGCTGGTTATTAAGAAGGTATTTTCAGTGCTGGCACCCCAGTTATGGAATCCCTTCCCTAACCATACTCGATTGGCACCTACACAAAGATCCTTTTGGCACCAGATTATTATTCTTTTAGAACTCTGTCCCTGCCACCCCCATGGAACAGACTATGTCTGCTAAGTATTAAATAGCACTGTGTTGATTTTTAGGCAGGAAACTGGATGGGTTGGGTCTCTCTGGTTGCAATGAATCTTTCTTTCTGTCTAAACTGAATATTGTTTCTCCATGGTTAAAACCACTCGTTGTTGATTGGGCAGTCAAAAAAACAGAGACCCTAAATTAAATAAATACATTAGGAAGCACCAGAGATTCAGCTTAGCAACAGAGAGAGCCAATGGGAGCTGCAAAATGCACTGTGGCCTAATTTGTTAGCCCTTGCCAGCTATTATTTCCAGACAAACTGGAGATTTTGATTTGGATGAGCAACTGAGATGGTTGTTTGTATGTTCTTCCAGGACAACAAAGTGGTTGGAAATTTCTGCTGGATCCCAAAGCTACACCTTACAGATTAGGGATAGGCCACATGGTGCCATCCAGAAGTTGATGGACTACAGCTCCCATGAGACACAGCTAGCATGGCCGATGGTCAGGGATGATGGGAGTTGTAGTCCAACAACATATAGTGTACAGACTATCCCTTCTATAGATAAAAGGATGTAGCAGTGGACAATCCTTATCTTTCTGTCCTCCCCAAACTGTATAAATTGCCTCCAGTCACTGCTCGCTTACAATGGATAGATCTGGGCTTATGTTCTGGCATAATTCGTAAGACACAGGGAGCCAGAACTTTTCCTTGAGAATTTTTTTCCCCCTTCCTAATTTTCACTATGCATTTAAAGAGGCTATATTTTTTTACTGCCTTGTCAATTATACATATGGACTTTCAGCCCTCATTGCCTCATTTATGGGATGGAATCCAATCCAAACAAACATTTAAGATTAAAAGGCAATTGGCAGGTTATTGCTCTATCTCTCCAATTTATTTAGTTCCCCCAATAAACATCGCTCAAAACATCAGAGCATTTCTTGGATCCAGAATCTACCAAGCCGCTGCTACAACTTTAATAACACATTTGGGACAAAATAAGGCTGCTTTTCTTTTCAAAACAGAAGCACTTGAAATTTAGAAAATGCACAATTACACAAGGGACTGACACCTTTTTAAAAGCATGTGTACTGAAATACTATTGTCTTTTTTTTTTATAATTATCTATACACCCGCAGGCCTCACAAGTAATTGGGAAATCTGACCTGACAGGTACTTTAAAGTTTGTTTGGCACACACAGAAATTACCAGGAAGGAATGAGCATGGATGTGCTAGTATTCTTTCATCATCATTTTCCTGCAGAACATGATACAGAAACATAAAAACTAGAGATGAAAGGAGAGTTCTGAGTACAGATGCCTAAAAAAACTTCACCCTGATGCTCCTTTCTCTCCCCCTTCTCCCATCCCCATGTGGATAATGGGAATCCTTTCTAGCTAGCTCTTACGTCCTGTTAAATAATAGGTATTTGACATTTTCTGAAGATACCAGTGTTGACACAATAATATTATAGAGGGAAGGTACAGCTGATTAAATATCACAGAGAGCAGGAGAGGGGAAGAGAGAGACACACACATGAGGGATGCTTCAAAAGTTCCATTTCTGTTAATTCTGGTGTGATCTGACCTGATCCACACCTTCTGGATGGGTAATCTGTGAATCAGAATGCAATTATCTTTCAGATTTCTCACTTTTCCAAATCTTACAATACAGTTCTCAGCTCAAATATGTACCAAGATCGGTAAAGAAGAAATGGACTTTATGATAATCATATTTAGAAATGAGTTGGTTGAGATAAAAATATATATTTAAGACATATTTTAGAAAAAATGAAATGAAAATACATATTTAAATATTAGAGAATAGATTTTGTTCTGGGCTTTTTAAAAAAAACAACTGCAAATGAATGCAGACAGATTGGGCATATGCATGGAAACATATGAAACTGACAGAAATAGTTTGATCTACCTATCCCTAACCTTGAACCAAATTTTGCATTGCCTTAAAAGGTCTCTAAGTATTTAAGGCTGGTTTGACCTTCAGCAAGTTGCCGTAAACCACCAATTCTCTGACATACTGCTTCTTATCCTGTTGAATATCCCCTGGAATTTGTATGTTGTCATGTTTGGCAAAATCACAAATAATTTCAACTGAGACATCGTCAAGAAACCGTAATGTCTGCCATTGCATCTCACATTGAGAGGCAATAGAGCCTTTACTACTGTGTCAAGCCTGTCAGTGTGGAAGTTGTTCCCTTTAGATAGCTATCTCTGTTCCAAGTTTCTCTCAAAATACACATTTTACCCCTCTCTGGTACTTTTAGACAAGTCATTGCTGTTCCATGTTGATATATCTCTTTTCTTTCTTTCTTTCTTTCTTTCTTTCTTTCTTTCTTTCTTTCTTTCTTTCTTTCTTTCTTTAAAGGTATAACTGAGTGTTTAACATGGCGAGTGCCTTCATGAACAAAACCAGGGAAATGAACATGCAACAAATGGAAACTGCAACAATATATTACAGTATAACCTTGCCTCTTAACCAGAACATGTCTGATCAGGGCATGCATTCCTGACCTCACCATCTCTCTATTTTCAATTTTTATTGCTCAGCTAACACTCAGTATTTGTATTTTGTAGCAAGTTTAGTATATCCATTAGATCAGGGTTGCACTGAGGGGGAGTTTCCTCCTTAGACTTCATACACACACACACACACATTTATGCAAACTATTGAGCTTTCTGAAGCATGCTGTGTTTCCAGAATGCCTGTTTCAATCCTGTTGGCATTCTCTATTTGAGTTGGCTATTAGAGTGATGATTCAGTCTTCTATAGCCATGCAGCACGCTTAGTCCTTAGGCTGTTTTTGTTTTGTTTTTTTGCAGGTAGAGGTTGTCTCCTTAGGTATTTTTTTGTAAATGACATTTTTGCACTTCTGCAAATCATAGGCTTTCCCCAAGAACACTTATACCTTCCTCTTCTTTTCAGTGTATCTGTTCCAGTCCTAATGACACGCCCCACTTGAGTTGGCTATTAGAGTGATGATGCAGGAGTCCAATTCGCTGTTTTGTATGTTGGGCTTCCGTGCATGCAAATGACGTTCAAGACCGAAAACTTAGGGAATAAAAATTGGTGCTTTGATTAAACAAGAACGCTTTATTCTTGCAGCCTCATCAGTGTGGTCATTACAGTTGGAGGAATTGTAAATCTTCTTTCAGTCCATCAGCATTAGCATTAGGTTATACTCATTTAAGATAGAGTTTAAGTAAATCTCCAATCTATGGAATCCACTTTTTAAGCATTTTTTCCCTTCTACTCATACCATGTCAGCATAAGTTACAAATTCGAGTTAGCTAAAATAAGCAACTTTTGGAAGAAATGACTACTTAGTATGGATAGCTCATGAGACTGAATGACACTGTCATCATAGTTTGGCAATGGCTACAGTTTTGAACAACTATTGGTGCCCTAGAAAAATGGTCCTAGCAACAATAAAAGCCATGTGTTGTATTCAAACACAGTAGCAATTTAAATTTTATATCATATAGAACCATAATTATTGATGGATAACTTGTCATGGTCACCTCACATATGGTTTAAGCTCTATGGCCTAAGAGGGTGTCGTCCCCCCCCCCCCCCCGGTTTGGATTTCAACCTGAGCCAGAGAAGAAAACCCATCCACTTGCTTCCAGACCCCTCTCCTCTCACCTCCCACTTATCTCACTAACTGCCAGAGCTGCTGCTGCTGCTGCTGCTGCTGCCTCTGCTTCTTCTTCTTCTTCTTCTTCTTCTTCTTCTTCTTCTTCTTCTTCTTCTTCTTCTTCTTCCAGCCCAAACTCAGTGGAATTCAGAAAGTCTGTTTTGCAATGGTTCCAGTCCTACTTGGATGGTCGTTTTTAGAGGGTGATGCTTAGAGAGTGCTCATCAGTCCAGTGGAGCCTTCAATGTTGGGTTCCTCAGGATTCGATTTTATCCCCTATGCTGTTTAACATGAAACCATTGAGTGGAGTCATCTGGACTTTTGGAGTACATTGTCAGCAATATGCTGATGACACACAGCTCTACTTCTTTACATCTGCAGGTGTGGCAGTGCATGTGATGGACCAATGTCTTGCTAACCGGACCAGACAGTATGAGTATACAACTGCATTCCTGTCCCAACTGCACTGACTGCTAATTAGTTTCTAGGCCCAATTCAAAGCCCTGGTTTTGACCTATAAAGCCTTAAATGGCTCAGGACTGCAATACCTCAAAGACCACCTGGAGCTTGCAATCATCATCTGAAGCTCTTCTTTATGTGCCTACTCAACGTGAGGTCCAGAGTGCTGCAACACAAGAGCAGGCCTTTTCTGTGGTGACTCCCCACTTGTGGAATGCTCTCCTCTCAGAGGTTCATCTGGTGCCTTCATTGCATATCTTTAGGCACCAGGCAAAAACGCTCCTCTTCAACCAGGCCTTTGGCTGATTAATATTCTATGACTTTTAAAATGTGTTTGTGGAAAAGGGCTATTGATATTGTTTGCTGCTATGTTATGTATTTGTGTGTTTTTATGCTGTAAACTGCCCTGTGATCCTCAGATAAAGGGTGATATAGAAAGGGTGATATAATAATAATAATAATAATAATAATAATAATAATAATAATAATAATATTAATAATAATAATATACATGTCACAAGAAAAACAAGAACAGGACATGACAATTGAACAAAATAAGGCAAATTGAGCGTAGTAAATCATGAGGGGGGAAATGATAAGTGATGGACTACATAAAATGCATACTTCAAAAAACAATGTCCAGCTTCTCGAAACATAAAGTAATGCAAGATAAATATATAGCTCCACCCCAGAATTATCAATAGACACCACATACTGATATGACGGTCAACATTTCTTGTCTTGTTAAAAGGAAACATCTATACTCCCTCAGTGAGAGGATAAGAAATGCACCAACTATTGAATTTACTGTAAACCAACCACTCAAACTATAATGAAAGATAAAAAGTCTGCAGGTACAGAGCTTTCATATTGCTGTGTAAAAGAGAAAACAGACCTCCACAAATAAAAAACTGGGAGAAGAAAATGTAGAATGAGAGAGGGGGCATTTCTTCACAGTGCTGATGCTGAGTAAAAGAGGATTTGAAGTGGAAATTTTGAAAACGCTCTAGTGGCATTATTTTTAAGGCTGCAATCCTATGTGTATTTACCCAGGAGTGGTTAGCACCACTGAGCTCAATAGCTAGAAATTTTCCCTAATAGAATGCGCTTTTGTATTGTATTTTCACTAATATATGCACTTCTAAGCTTATTTATGTGCATGCTTTACCCCTAGGATATGTATTTTGGTACTTATTACTTGGCTGGAGGTCTAGATTGAAAGTTTAGAGTGCAAATTTGAACAAGAAAATGGATGTGCCTTGGTTTGCATGTTGTTTTGAAAAATGTGAATTTGGTAAGTTTGTCTTTAAAAGAGAACCAAATTAAATTTCTCCCCCATCCCTAATGTCAGGGGTGGGTGCCAGGAGTATGTCAGTAATAACTCACATGGCGTCAGTGAAGTTAACTCTTTTATTGAAAGAAGAAACAGCTCAGGAGGCCTAGTGAGCACAGCGACTCTTCCCAGTAGATCTTGCCCTAATGCAATCATAAGGACTGGAGGTCCCTGCCTTCCCACAGTTACCTAAGCCGCCTTCTCCTCCACCCCAATGCCCACTTCCCAATACATGCCACCTGAGGCAGATGCCTCACACTGCCCAATGGCAGTGCCTGTCCCTCCTAGAGAAATGCAACACTGACAAGAGTGAAGAAGGAGATGCTTGGACTGTGCTGGTCCTTTCTTCAAAATAAAGGGATGAGTAGAAGCTCACATAGTTCTCTGGAGGCCTAAGATAGCACAGCCTCTTGCGTGTACAAAGGAAATTATTTCTGCATATAGCATACCCCTCACCAGACCGGGGCTCTGACATTTGCTTGGCTTGGCATTTATATCTAAAGGCTGTTCTGGCTTATGTTTTGTTTTGTTTTGCAAAAAGAGCTTATGTTCTTTTTTGAGGTAAGCACCTTGCAAAAGACATAAAGTATTGCATAGGAATGTGTTCAAGAGAAAATAATTTATCCTCAGTTATCACAATGTGACACAAAGAGGATGATATATCGCTTGTATTATTTATAAAGTCATGTACATAGAATTTCTCCCAAATGGGTAATTCCATGCCCCCCCCTTTACAGTGACTTCTATGTTTTACTTTCTTCAGTTATAGCTAAATTTTTATTCTAGCGGTAGATAAATCCCTTCTTCCAAAGTAGGAATTGTGTCACAGTCCCTACTCCAATCTTTTCTTGAGAGAAGACAGATGTTACAATTACAATATATCCCTCGGTTACTTAGCATGTCATATTCACTGGGAAAGGTTTCTATGCTTTACTATGGAGAGTCCTGGCACTATTTTCCCCCTTGTATATTGCCTCGGGCTTCTCAATACTGCCTCCCAGCATGTTGACAGAATTGTGGTTTCCAGAAAGATTCACCAAAACGTTTCCACTTACTTGCGAACATAGTAATATGTAGGGGAATAATGGAGGTTCCCTACTGGTGGTCAACATTATTTACACAACAGAATTATTTCTTTCTTCAAATGTGAGAGACTTTCCCAAGGTGAAGTACTGCACCAATAGCAGTGCAGCAATGTTTATTTTATAAAGCAGTTGGGGGAAAACAGCACCGTTATGTAATATCAAGGCATTGAGTCCCTACCATTAGGCAGAGTGATGCAGCCACTTCAGGTTGCTAATTTTGCATGTCAAGAAAGAGCAGCAAATTATTAGATATTTGATTTGTTTCTCTTGATTTTTTTTTTACAACCAAGAAGAGGCACTTCTGAGATTTTTCTGCCTCAGAGGCCAAACTGACTTCACAGCTTTGGGTATTAGGTGCCTTGACTTGGGTTAGATTTTGCTGCTTTGCCTCAGGCAGCTAAATGCCACAGGTCAGCCCTGTATGTGTACAATTCACACAAATGCAAACAAGGGACCAACAATGACTTCTCCTTTGCCTTAAACGCACAATAAATGGAAGTATGTAGGTACTACACTAAGCAACAGCAGTGGGCAGGGCTGAGCATATTTGGATTCTCTCCTGTTTTCCTAACGTCACACCTCACTGTCAGTTCCTATGAGGGACAGAGCAATGGGGAGTTTGGCACAGTGCAGGTGCAGCCAATAAAGGTAAAGGTAAAGGGACCCCTGACCATTAGGTCCAGTTGTGACCGACTCTGGGGTTGCGGTGCTCATCTCGCTTTATTGGCTGAGGGAGCCGGCGTTTGTCCGCAGGCAGCTTCCAGGTCATGTGGCCAACATGACCAAGCTGCTTCTGGCAAACCAGAGCAGCACACGGAAACACTGTTTACCTTCCCGCCGGAGCGGTACCTATTTATCTACTTGCACTTTGACGTGCTTTCGAACTGCTAGGTTGACAGGAGCAGGGACCGAGCAACGGGAGCTCACCCTGTCATGGGGATTCGAACCGCTGACCTTCTGATCGGCAAGTCCTAGGCTCTGTGGTTTAACCCACAGTGCCACCTGTGCCAATAGGATGCTCCAAATGCTGTGCCTCTCCCCTTTGGTAACCAGCAGCGTCACACAGCATTGAGAAGTCAGGAGAGCAACACAGCCCCACTGGCCACTAACTGAAACTAAGAAGACACCAATAGAATGCCCCATTATTACTGTGTGACTGGTGGTTACTGACTAGTGACTCCTCCCTTTGTGGCTGGCATTGTGAGTATGGTGTATAATTGTGATGGCATTGGTTCCTCTGGCAAACTTGTAGCCAGGAATTACAAATTTTAGGAACACGTGAAGTTACTTGTGTCGAGTCAGATAAGCGGTCCATCTAGCTCACTTTTGTCAACACCAGCCAACCTGGTGACCTCTGTATGTTTCGGACTATAGTTACACGTATTAATTAACTTATCCCCCTCCCCATTTTTTAATGCACACAGATCCTATCCTGCAAAAAGCAGAATGATAAAATGTGGGAGTTCATGTTCATGTCCAATGGGACTCTTGAGCGTGCTTAATGCTTCGTCTTATTGCTTGCAATTTATTGTTTGTTTTTCATGTAATTCTTTTATCACTAGAAACCTGCTACTTCTCCCCCGCACCTGCCTGCCACGTCAACACTTCTGCCAAAAGAGCAGTTCTTTTCCCTGGCACTTCCTCTCTAAGAGCATGATTGCTGTGTTGTTGTTTTTTGTAGCCTTTGTCTATACAGCTCATCACCAGCCAAGTTCTGTTCATCAGGGCAAACTCATCCTCCCAACCACAACCTTTAAGAAGAGCCTCCTACACTCTCTCTGATTATTTTCTTCCCGCTGCTCTTTAGAATCATTTTTAACCCCTTAAGGAGGCACTCCTATGCTCACATACCTCTGAGTAGACATAATGTCCTGGTAGCTACACATACTCCTCAATGTATCCATTCCTTCTTAGGCATCGTGTTCTTTCAGAAACCACACCCTGCAGGGTCTAAAATGATATTCATTTCCACTCAATCTTTCAAGTTAATTATAATGACAATAGATGCACCAAAAGCTGTTTTTCAAAGCATTCAGCCACCATATTTCCTTGAAGTGAAATACTTGGAGGGACTCTGTGCCAATATCAAACATCTTTCTTACTGAGCCTTGCTTGCTAGTTTCATCCACCTAGGTCCTGGGTCTTCAGGGATACAAGCTGCACTCTTTTATTTGTTTCTCATGGATAATAATAACAAAGAAGCCCCTAGGTCATTTATTAGAGGGATCCCACTAGGAGAAAGTCATCCTACGACAGCTAGAGGAACAGATCAACATGGGCTATGAATCCCAAGCAAGCATGTTGGTTAAGCTGCATGATTTGGCATAAGTAAACCAAGAATAAACTTCTCCTTTGTGTGAGATCTGATGGCACTTCAGTACCCAAAGCATTTTATCTCAGGGTTAAAGGCTGGAATCAACTGGAGTATTTCTCTTGGCTGTATGTTATTCGGTGTGACACACAGGCACAAATACAGGTCTCAACTGGAAAACAAACAAGATGGGTACATTTTTGAAAAAGCTGAATAGGAATGTGCCCAACAATCACCAGGAGAAGAAAAATGATGCCACCTCTTCCCCCAGCAAAAAAAAAGAATGACTAATCAGAGTCCAGAAATGGCAAAGATGAAGAGATTGAGTATCAGTCACTGTGGAGTCAGGTAGCATGGGGAGGGAGTCAAGTTTCATTTTACAAGAAACTGCGGGGAGTGCTAACGGGGAGATGGATCAAATGGAAAGCAATGATAAGGAGGAATTACAAAAAAGAGGGCAGAGAGATCAACAGAAGCCACTCTTCAGATACCGAACTCAACACACTGAGAGGCAAGTTAATTTTATGGAGCTTTTTCTTAACAGTTTTATTGACCTCAACTGAAAAATATCTCAGCAACAATGATGGAGCTCTTGGCATTTCCCAAAGCATTTTTTGAAATGTATCACAAAACAAGACTACAACAGACGATACTGCACTGGTACTTTACCTAGCAAAAGGTCAAAACTCTTTTTCAAGCTTCTAATCTATCTTGTGTCAATTTAGATTGGTACAGTGGACTGATTGCTTAAAGATATCCAATTCCTCAGCAGCCTTTCCAGAGCAGAACACTTTTTCACTCCAAAAAGGAATTCAAAGAAAACAGGAATATTGGCAGGACCCATAGCTCTGCAAGGTTAATGCAGAGAGCACATTATTTATCTTTGTATATCCATATATCAGTCCAGATCAGGGAATGGGGAGACTGTACGCTGTTGGACTCCAACTCCTGTCAGCCCCAACCAACATGGTCAAGGAACAGGGATGATGGGAGTTCTAGTTCAACACCTGGAAGCACACAGGCTCCTCTTCCCTGATATCTAACCCTCTAAATTATAGATCTCCCTGATCCCCCGTTATCATGCAACTTACATTGGCAATTGGTTGTACCTCTAAAGGGTTGAGCAGGTTCATAAAGAAGCAGGCTACTACCAAAGAACGGGGGTTGGGGGGGAGAATATACACATTTTAACAACACTGTCATAATTTATGGGGAAAGGAAGCAGATACACCTCATCAGCAGAAGCTTAGTAATTTCAGAAGTTGCTGAAATAAGGCTTCCTGAAGAATTCAGTATTTGTGAATTCCGTTATGAACTGGCCTGATCCAGGCCACTGAAGTATCTGAATGCAGCTACCTACTGGGTTTTCTCCAAATGCAGCGATGCTGATCTTGGCATAGGCTGCCTATCAGACTGTGTGTTTAAAGTGTGTGTTTTTGGATAAAATATTTTATAAATGCACATTTTAAGAATAGAATGCATTTTTTAAAATATGCATTTAAATGTGAATTTTCCATGCTCTTTTTATTTAAAAAAATGTTTGTATACATGAACAGAAGCACAATGGGATCTGCTTATGAGTAATCACCTGTGAAAATTACACAGACTGGGAAAAGACTGACTTGCCCATCTTTTGCTAACTTTATGCAGTGCTTGTTTTCTCTTGTTTTCTGTATGTGTGATTCTAAGAAGGAATTTTGGTAGTTATAGATAGCATGGTGGAGTGACAGTGCATAACCTTGAGTTCCTAATAGGTGACTTGCAGCTGCTTACTGGAAGGAAGTAGGGGAGGAGGGAGGAGGTCAGCATGGTGCAAACTCTGTGGTGAAACCAATTTAGTACTCCTGTCAGTTTGCACTGCACCAATACCACCCCATATCTTCTCCCATAAGGCAAGTATCAGCAACTCAGGTGTCGGGAGGTTGAGTAAGTGCTGCTCTCCCACCATACCACCTGCTACTGGATTTTGCTACATATTCACTAGGAATAGACGCCAGTCAGACTTTAATTCAGCAGAAATCCAAATCAGAATAGCCTGAAGACTTGTACGGTTAACTTTGGAAAGAAAAAATGAGGAGCCCTTTTTCACTAGTTAAGTTTCCAGCAGCAGAAACAGTTAAAATACTGTCAGACAAGCAGTCTTGTAATATTTCTCATTAGGAAAGGTCATTGTTCTGCTAGTTCATCACCATTTCTGAAGCTCCGCTGTGGAAAGGCTTGGTGGGAAGAGTAAAAATATTACAATGGGCATAAGGAAAATTGCACAGCATGGGGAAAGGGGAAAGAATTGATTCAGTGCTGAAGACTTTTTGCTCTAGCTGACTGGCTATATTTTGAGAGTAGCTTGCAACACACTGCAATACAAGGGTGGGTCCTATTTTCTTTGTTGTAAATCCAGACTAACTCGAATCGATAATTGTGAAGTCAATAAAGATATTGCAGATTTACACCAGTGTAAGCTAGGACACAATCTGCCCTAAAGTAATTCCTTCTGTCTTCCATGTAATATATCTCTTCTCAGTGCTCCTGTCCTTTCGCTTATCCTTAAGTTTTCCAGGAAATTCAGTGGGTTTGCATAAATGTAATTCAGGTTAAGACTGCCGCCTTAGTTCTGGGTCTTAATTCTGAAGGCCCATGTTGAATATCTTTAGGGCAGACAAGAAAACCTGCTTTTACACACGCACGCGCACACACACACACACACACACACACACCCCTTCCTTGTAACAGGATCACAAGGGAAAATGCTTGTGTGAACAAGGTGGTTAACATCTGCAGCCCCATCTGTTATTGTAATAAGCTGAACCAGTTCTAACAGTGACCTCTTGTATATGTGTTCCTTGGCTCTTTTCTCTTGGAATAATATGTATTGTAAAACCAATCATTTATGGGAGCAGCTGGTATGGCTGGGTGATTTGTGTGCTTGTCTCCCATAGTGTCCACCAGAGCTATTTTTGTAGGAAAAGAGATGCCAGAACCCACCATGAACCCTTGTTCTCTTCGTAATGGCAATGGCACCCAGCTGAGAGGTGCCGGAACTGACTTTCAGTGATTTCCAGCTTGGAAAAAAGCTCTGGTGTCCACACTAGTCACTCACAGCACAGTTTGGTGTCTGACCACCTCTACATTCTGGGGTTTATGTTCACAGACATGGTGGAGAAGACTGGCAGTGTCCCGATTCAAATCCAAGGAACCAGAAGGGAAACCAGCTACGTAGCTTGCAAAAAAAAAAATCCACTGAGGATTCTTTAAAACATGTTTACCCAACAGGCCACATATTTTACTTTAAAAGAAGGAAGGACAGTCCTGTTGAAAAGAAAGCCTTTTGGGGAGAGAGAGGGAGGGGGAGAGAGAGAGAGAGAACTATGTTATAGCAGTAAGCTTTTGTCCTAGATATGTTCGCAGAAAAGGTCCCTGAATGTTATTCTGTTCCAATTGGATTCAATGGCAAAATGCCCACTGGCTTCAATAGAAACTGGAAGCATGGGCAGCCAACTGACTCCCATTACCTTTCCCAGAATAAAAAAATAAATAAAATAAAATACAACCCAGAACAGCTGTGAAGAAGGAAGTGGCTAAATGCACCCAGTTTTATGAATATGGGTGGATTAAGTGGCACTCGGAGCAGGTTGTTCCACTGTCTGTCCACTAGAAGAGACCAAAATACGCCCCCACAGTCACACACATGTTGACCAAACCCTCAGACACTTTTCACTTCCAGCTCTGTTGCCTGTTGGCCTTCCAGACTTGGGTTTTATTTCAGGTATATTCCACAACATGTCCTTGCTTAGCACAATAATAGTACATCGTTGGTGGACTTTTTTTGCTTTACTAGGTACTGCAAGGCTTCCGACACATGATTGCTGTCCAGAGAGGCTATAGCCCAATGAAAGCAGGACAACAACAACAACAACAACAACAACAACAACAGAACATTTGTGGTATAAAAGGTTATGGGACTTCAGCAGTAAATTACGTATATCCACTCACTGGAAATGAAGCGGTGTGACCACCCCAAAGCTTTGGCAGGCACAAACAGGACTGACAGCAGGATCGTGTATGCTCACCCCAATAGCACCATGATCACAAATGATCATGAAGAAGCACATCTGGAGCGACCCTTTGTCTCTTTGGGGCAACCTAGCAATTGAGGAGGTGAGCAAAATAGTTAGCAGCCATATGATGACTAAAGTTCAATATCACTTATTTAACAGATGGCAAAAGGCATTCAGGTAATTTTAGCCTCTGAATAGTCTTATTCATTTAGATGGTAATGAGTATTAGTTCAATGAATATCTGTTCACTTACATCAGAATGGGGTAATCCAGCCTGTCTGTTATTGTGGCCTCTCTTGCACGTTCATCTGAGTGGGACACATCTGAGTGGGACACAAATGCCTGCCTTGGCAGAAGAGCCAGGGAGGAAGTATTGATGAAACAAACACCAAACACTGAGAAGAAATCAATGCTGACCACTAATAATTGACGACCCCATACCAGCCCCACCTGCACAAGCTAAGTGGAATGTAAGTTAAGTGATCAGTGTGCAAGATAACCAGTCATTGTGCACATTAACCAAGCCAGTTATCCTTTATGGACAAGGCAGCCCCCATGGTCCCAATTCTGTTGTTGACTGTACTTCCACACTGCAATTGTCACTAGCTGTTGCTGTGATTCCTCTTCCACATCCCTGTTAGCATTGGCTTGCTTGCCAGGCACAGAATCAATAAGCAAGTGGGCAATGGCATACCCTCAACTGTCCTAATAAAGCTGGGACATCCTGGGGTTGTTTTTTGTGTGAGAGAACACGACACTGTGATCTTGCCACTTTTGGGGGGCCATGATCTTGTGTGGGTCATGTGATTCACACAGAAGTGCAGCCCTGGAAGGTGGTGTCCCAGTTTTTCACTTTGGCGTGTTGGAGGGTACCCCATGACATTGACTGCTTTTCCTTGCCATCACCACCATTGTCTGGACCCAAGTCAAAGGTGGACTACCAAGAAGGTTAATGTGGTGAAATGGATTATTTAGACCAGGTAGACCAGGTCACTGGGTCCCTTGCTGACATAGGAGTTCTTAGCAGATGTCTTGCCATGCTGAACTTTGATGCCACCCATCTCTGGGCTCCATATTTGCTAGCCTATACTGAAGACAGTTATTTCAATCAGTATGCTCTTTGATTTCTTAGATGGCAAAGCTCTTCTCTTGCCTTATTTGGAATTGTTATATCTATCAACTGGGCAACAGAGAGTTAACATCCTCAGTGCTACGCCTGTGCGATGGCCTTTGCTTTTCCATTTTAAAAAAGACTTCATTCTCACTGAATTGGTTCTCAGAACACTGACAGAACCATGTCTTGGTAGCTTTCTCTTAAAGTGAAGCTTCTGATTATTCACTTGTCAAATCTGTAACATCTAGTCAAACCTAGCACTCAAAAGTGGCCTTTTAGTTGGATGTCAAAATGAAAAGTTTAAATGTTTGCCTCCATCCAAATAGCTTTATGTATATGCAGGGGTGTGTGTGTGTGTGTGTGTGTGTGTGTGTGTGTTTAGTTGAGATTTCTGCCAAACATTTCACTCTGGCTACTATTCAGAAATTGCCAGGAACTGGAGAGAATCAAAACATCTCTCCCTTAAATCTTGGTACAACAGAGTTTGGCAACTAGTCTTGGATGGAAATTTGACCCAGGAGAGGACAAAGCTGGTGGGGTATCAATTTTGGTCTCCTTTTATTCAATTTGTTAACAAAAGTGTCCTGATTGAGAGCTCCACCTATCCAGTTTTATCTCTCTCTTTTGGTAAGAAACTCTGCCCACCCCTACTATCTCTTCTGATGTCCCAGCCACACTAGAGGTACTTTTGTTGTTGTTTTCATTTCCTCTGCTTGTGACGAATAACACCTTTGTTGCAAACTGTTCGGTTTATTGAAAATGACAATATATACATATATTAAAAAAAGATGTAGGTAGTTTTATTTTCTTTGTGTGGGGTGTATGTATGAGATCCAAGTTTCAGATCTATATGTTAATGTCTTGTATAGCAGCAGATAGGGATGGGGAGAAATTTGTTCAGTCTAATACGTGCTTCCCAAACCTATAAGCAAAACAAAGCACAGCTCTGTTTCAAAATTTGCACTTTTCTGAATTTTGTGAAGCACAACAAATGAACACAAAAAAATACATATGTTGCTGAGAGAGGGGTACAGAGTTGTTGAGTTTCCCCAGCCAATCTGTTGTAAGTTCTACTTTGCTGGTTTACACTCACCCACTTCCCTGCCTTGATGCCTGGCAGTGGTGGCGAGGGGAGATTGGGAAAGAGGTCTCTTCACTGCCTTCTTGCATCTAGCATTCTGTTCCAGTTGCATGCCAGACATCAGGAACATGGGGAAATGTAGTTTTCCTAGCACTACTGACAAACTATGTTTCCCTTGAGTGCATGGAGGGCCCAATGAAGGCAGGAATAGACATGTGCCTACTCAGTCTTGCTAAAAATAATTTTAAAAAGTTGTATCAATGGCAAAACCAAATTAGACAGATGGTTCCCTCTGGTTTTGTCCCTTGAAGAATGCCGATTCCACTGTATGAGCTTTCCCTCCAAGCTGTAATTTCATATATAAGAGCCAGCTATAAGGAGGCACGTGTTTCAGCTCTGACTCCAATTCCTTAGACAAGGCCAGTGAATAGAAAGTGCTGTGCTGTGAAAACTATGCAGGCAGAGCTGAGCATCACATTCATACGATGACAGCCAGGTTTATTTATAGAAGTTGGCTTTGGAGAAGGTGCACTGGAGGGGCTACATCATGTACGGAAGCCTTCTTTGAACCTGAGGTAATAATGAGCCTGAAAATGCCTTCTTCTCATCTCACTCTATGAGTAAGGAAGGAATTCATAGCGATTCAGTGTCCCATTTCTGTCCTGTCTGGCAAAGAAGTGATGAAAAGATTGTAGACAGACAATGGACTGAATTTTGGCTCAAAGAATAGAGGGAAACAATGAACATGGAGGGTTATCTGTTTGGCTTTCTTTGGTAGGAAACATACTAGAGCAAATATAGAGAACCTTTGAGCATCCAGATGTTACTGAACTACAACTCCCATCATGCTTGGCCATGGGCCAAACTATTAGGGATGATGGAACTTGTAGTCCAGCAACACCCAGAGGACCAAATATTCCCCACATTGGTTCTAGAACCATGGGGGGCAGGAATTAGAATATACAAGTGCACACATTTTCACATACCACTCCTTCTAATAGTGAACTCAAATAGTGAGCAACTACTGTTTTGTAGCCAAATTGGGGCCACAGAGAATCGAGAAGAGAAGGCTGTCTTATCTGGGAGAAGCCCAAGGTTTGCAGAAATGTAATAATAATAATAATAATAATAATAATAATAATAATAATAATAATGAAAAAAGAAAACTAAGGAGACAATCCCCACCAATAATAATAATAATAATAATAATAATAATAATAATAATAATAATTTTATTTCTATCCTGCACATCTGGCTGGGTTTCCCCAGCCATTCTGGGCGGCTTCCAACAGAATATTAAAATATAGTAGTCTATTAAACATTAAAAGCTTCCCTAAACAGGGCTGCCTTCAGATGTCTTCTAAATAGTTGTTTTTCTCTTTGACATCTAGTGGGAGGGCGTTCCACAGGGTGGGTGCCACTACCGAGAAGGCCCTTTGCCTGGTTCCCTATAACTTCACTTCTCATAGTGAGGGAACTGTCAGAAGGCCCTCAGCGCTGGACCTCAGTGTCTGGGCTGAACGATGCCCCCAAACAGCATTCTCACCAGCTGCTTAAAGCAAAACAGCTGGAAAGGAAAAATGGAATCCAGGAAGAAGGAAAAGAAGAGAAAAATGCCCTGCTTGCAGGAGTTGTCTGGCTGGAACCATGAAAAGGAGTACTTCTTTTTAGCAGGAGAATATACAATGCAACATATTGTTGTAATTCCCATGTGTTCTATGTGTGACTCTGTTGTCAATGTTTTATTTAAGTATAAGCATTAATGTTCTTCAGTTGTTCAGTTAGCCTTTTCAAGCAGCCACAAGAGTAGAGGAATCTGGAAAATCCATACTTTTTGCTTACTCTCTTTCATTTTAATCTACTTTAAATAATTGTTAACTTTAGCTGGAATAAATATGTAAATATGTGGTTTTTTAAGATCATAGGGAGAGGATGAAAGAAAGAAAGAAAGAAAGAAAGAAAGAAAGAGGGGGGAAAGAAAGAGAATATGAATTGCCTGATTATCAGTGCAAAGCAGAAAGATTACCAATGCATTTGGTGAGCTTTAGTTTGGCATCAACAGACATTATAATGATTCTGATTGGTGTGCATACAATCCAGTAGATGTGTTTCTTGCTGCTATTTGAGAGGTCTTTTCTGAAAACTACCTGCACTTATTAAATACATCTATTGCAGCTGGCCCACAGCTCTGTAGCTAGGCAAAGTGCCATGCTAGCAGATGGACATGAAAATGGGCAAGCAGGAGAACCAATGTTTGCATCAAATCCCAGTGTTATGGTCCAAATTCTATTCTGTCCAAGAATATTGACGTTGAAGGCTGCACTCTGAATTTTTGCCCTTGGTAACAAGGGCATGCCATTTGTAAACATGCCAGGCTGAAAGTAGGAGATGAATATTCTCAATCACTGCAGCCATTACAAATGTACTTCTGTCCCTGAATGAGGGGGGAAATGCAAATAACAGTGAACAAATCTGGCTGATTTTCTTTTGTCAGAGTTCTAAGTGGCAAGACGTCTCAGAGACAGTCTGGCCTCTATGCATTCAAGGGCCAGGTTTGGTTCTTAGTTATCTAGAGTATTGGTATTCCTTTTTAGAGAGAGAAAAACCACAATTCTGACAGTAGGAAAATTTGGCCACCCTGCTGCCAAATTTTAAAACACCATTTAAATGTGTTTGTGGAAGGGGTGGAGTGAGGGGTGAGGGGAAGTTACTGGTTATTGGTTTGGTTTGTTCTTGTTTTTATTGTGTAAAATACCTCAAGGACCGCCTTTCCCCATATAAACCAACCAGGACTCTGTGTTCATCATCTGAGGCCCTTCTTTGTGGGCCTTTTCTGCATGGCTCCCCATTTATACAATGCTCTCCCGAGGGAGGTCCATCTGACACCTTCATTTTATGTCTTTAGGCGCCAGGCAAAAGCATTCCTCTATAACCAGGCCTTTGGCTGATTAATATTCTACAGCCTTTTAAATATGTTTGTGGGAGGGTGGGTTATTTTGTTGTTTTTATTTTAGCTGTTTATTTGTGCTTTTACCTTGTATTTTTATCTTGTGAACCGCCCTGAAATCTACTGATGAAGAGTGTTATATAAATCTGAATGAATGAATGAATGAATGAAGGGAAGTTTTTAATGTTTAATGCTGTATTGTGTTTTTAATATTTGGTTGGGAGCCACCCAGAGTGGCTGGGGAAACGCAGCCAGATGGGTGGGGTATAAATAATAAATTATTATTATTATTATTATTATTATTGTTGTTGTTGTTGTTGTTGTTGTTGTTGTTGTTGTTGTTGTTGTTTTATCTTGTATTTTTATGCTGTAAACCACCCTGAGAACTACAGATGAAGGGCAGTATAAAATTTTAATTAATAATAATAATATTTGTATGCCGCCCATCATAAGGGACGCGGGTGGTGCTGTCGTCTAAACCACAGAGCCTAGGGCTTGCCAATCGGAAGGTCGGTGGTTCAAATCCCTGCGACAGGGTGAGCTCCCATTGCTCAGTCCAGCTCCTACCAACCTAGCAGTTCGAAAGCACATCAAAGTGCAAGTAGATAAATAGGTACCGCTCCGGCGGGAAGGTAACCGGTGTTTCAGTGCATTGCTCTGGTTCGCCAGAAGCGGCTTAGTCATGCTGGCCACATGACCTGGAAGCTGTCTGCAGACAAAAGCCAGCTCTCTCAGCCTATAGAGTGAGATGAGCGCCACAACCTCAGAGTCGTCCATGACTGGACCTAACGGTCAGGAGTACCTTTACCTTTACCTTTATGCCGCCCATCTGACTGGGTTGACCCAGCCACGCTGGGCAGCTCGCAACAGCATAGTAAAAATGCACGCGAACACATCAAACATTGAAAATAAATAAAATTAAATAAATTCCCAAGCATGCCAATCGTAATGTGTCCATTACGACACATCCAGATAATGTCTACAATGCCTCTGCTGTCGCCAGCTAGCTATCTTTCTCCACTATGGTCTCCTATCCCTTTGCAAGTTTATTGAGGAAATTGTGGAGGGGAGGACCAGCAGGAATGCTTGACAAGGAACTTCTCCAGGTAGGTATGGAAGGTCCAGTCTATTTCTAACCTAGGTCAGAGTCACATGTGTTCATTCATAATTCCATTTCACCCAATTTCCCATCTATGTTTTTTTAATAAAGATGTTTAATCATACTTAGACACATTTTTATCCACATATTTAAATACATATGATATCTCAATGTACATATTTCTAAACACATTTTTATTGAAATATGCATTTTCATGCATTTTTTAGCAGAGAATAGTATTACAAAAGCATGAAATTTGAATAACATTTCTGTCTGTGTGTTGTTTCTGTCTCCAGATGCACCAGTATTACAAATGATGTTGTTTATTATAGCCCCTCTTTGAGAAAAACACACGTAAGAGTTTCACTAAAACTTTCTCTGTCTTATCAAAATGGTACCTTAAAGTGAAGGGCGGGTAATGCATTAAAACCACACACAAAAAACTTTCTCTTAGGAAGCTCAGAAAACTGAACCAGTTACAAAACGAACTGTTGGAAGGAGCTCATCCATCATTACAAACAGCACAATCTCACTTTGCTTTTGAGATTTTAGCACTGTAAACTGATGGCTTGCTTTTTAAAACTGGAAGGAATGAATACATGCTTCCTATCTAAGCTTTGAGACTTGGGCTGCAACCTTACAAAGGCTTCTTTAGGGGTAAGCCACAATGAGACTTGCAACAGAGTAAATATGGATAGCATCAGGCTGCATGTCCGCTTTTCAATAATGGGGATTTTTTTTAAAGTCTTTTTAAAAAACTAACAGTCTCTTAATTTTTCTTTAAATGAGTTATGGGTTCCCTTTCTAGAATGCTAGATTTGGATCGGATAAAAGATTACTCAGATGCCTTAATAAATCAAGAAATGCCTTTCCTGGGTTCCATATGTCTTTTGGCCTATGAATCTTTTAAAAGGTTATATATTACATCTCCATGGAGTCTTCGCCCTCTCCATACATCTCTTGCAAATGTCTTCTCAATGAGTTGATTCATTCTCGGCACCTGGTGTCAACACCCCTAAATAAAAATTGCAAAATATATTTGCAAATGGCACTAGCTTCTCTGTTTATGGGGGAGGATGGGTGTGAATGCTACAGAGCAGGCATCCCCAACCTTCAGCCTTCCAGATGTTTTGGACTACAATTCCCATCATCCCTGACCACTGGTCCTGTTAGCTAGGGATCATGGGAGTTGTAGGCCAAAACATCTGGAGGGCCGCAGGTTGGGGATGCCTGCTATAGAGCATTAAGAACTACTTCCTTACCAAAAGCTCCCATATCTCTTCTGTGCCTTAACTTCGAAACTTATTTGCAGTGGAATGGCTGCAGTGCCATTGCTAGAAGCTTCATGGGTCACCATCAGTGTGGATAGACAAATCTGTCACTTTTCTTTCCTTTCCCATCCCAGTCTTAAGTTCAGTTCTCTACTTTTCCACATCAGTTTTTGAAAGTTTTCTTTTTAACATCCTCATGAAAATTGATCAGCATTTAAGTGCATTTTCCCCTAATACACACATTTTTGTATGCAGTTTCCCCAAATATACAATTTTCATTAACGCATGCATTTTTATGCATGTTCAACTCTAGTGCATGCATTTTTGCACACATTGCTTGGCTGGAGAACTACACTGAAAAATTCAGAGAAGTGCAAAAATTGACAGATTGCTGTGGTTTTGTTTGGGTATTGCTTTGGAAAGTGCAAATTGGGTAGGTGCACTTCTGCATGTGAACTGACCTGAATTTATTCCTGATCCCTACTTGTGAGGGGGCCTTCTCAGCACTAGCACCCCAGTTATGGGAAGCCATTAGCTCTGACCTTCAGCTGACCTTTCTGGACACGGAGGGTGACCTTCCTCAGTCTTGTCAGGCAGAGCTGTGGAGCCAGCCTCTTACCACCACCACCACTGCAGTTTACAATAAGCATCCACATCAATATGTTACGTTATTATATTTGGATATGTAGATATATATGCACACATATACACAGAAGTGTGTGTGTGAATATATATATACACACACATAGAGAGAGAAAGCTTGAAAGTCAAAGCAGTTACGCTAGAGTACTTGAATTCCCAACTGCCAGATACTATTGATTTCAGAGGAGGCTGAACTTTACAACTTGATCTCAAAACTTGCTACTTCTGGCAATAAATGCCTACATATTCGGGTAGCCGTTTACGCATCACCAAAAAAGACAGTGCCCATTTTAAATAATATTTGTTCACTTCATTTTCTACAACTGAAATTCTCTTAATAAAATAAAATATTAATATACTACTAACAACAACAATAACAACAACAGACTTTGGAGCATCACAGAAGTGTTCGACCTCTTTCCCACCATCCATTTTTCTACTCCACTCAAGCTAATTCCCCCTACATACATCTATACATACATAAACAACCCTAGATGCATGTTTACCTTCATTTGCAGGTAAGGAACCATTGCTGGTGAGGAACAGTTTTCAGCTCCAGGGCTGCATTGCCCCATAGAGAACCTACGCACACGCACACACACCTCTCCATCCAGCAAGAAATAGAAATGATCACAGTTCAAGAATGCAATCTAGCCAGGCAAAAGCATCCACAGAGCAGAATCAGGGAAAAGGAGGGCTAAAAGGAGAGTTGTGGAGGGCTGCATTTGGCCCCTGGGCCTGAGGTTCTCCATCCCTTCATTGCGTGTTTCTTGAACCTCACAGAGGGAAACAAACTTACAGCGGGCATCCCTTCCCTTCGCTGCTCAGAATGTCCCCAACTCATCTATTTTGGGGTTTGTTTTTTAAGGCTGCTTAGAATGTTTGCTTCTCCTCCAAGTTATAGCTTCATTCAGTGTTTGGGGCAAGACATTCTCCTTCCCAGCTGTGTTTTACTGTGAGGCCAAACAAGTTACAATAATGGAACGCCCTCTTCCCAGTCCCCTCTTCTTGGGGAAGAAGGCAAGCTCAATAAGCTACACACACCAAAAGCAGCGCACAATGGCATTGGGTGAGGTACAGAGGAACTATTCCCCAGCAATTTCAGTGCCAGTCAGGCACAATGGATCTCTTAGACTCCTGCTGATGCTCAGATGTGAAAAAGCATCCCGTTGGCTGCTTTGGTGGTTCCAGTAATAAATAACACTTAAAAGACCGGGAAATAGTACAAACCATCTTCAAATGTGAGAACACCTTATAAAGTGTTCCCAGGAGATGTAGTACGATTTTATTTGACATTTATTTAAAGATCAGCTCCTCCAAATGACCAATCATTTCCAGTCAGTAGGCTTGTTAGCTATACGAGATTTCTTGTTGCCATTTCCTGAGTTTTAAATAGCCTGCATGACTTGAAAATAAAAACCGGTTCTCTTCAGTAATGGGTATCTTTTTCCTGCATGGAAGGGTCCGTAAAACGATTCCCTTGACCAGATATGCATTCAGACTCATTTGCTCCAATCCAGTGGCTCTGATGCACATGTACACACAGCACAGCACTGGCGGGCAAGGACTGTCCCATACACTTCATCGTCAGGGATTTGCATGCATTGACAGCAGAATAAATATGGGAGCTACGGCAGAACTTTGCATAAGCAGTGGAACACTTAACTGCTCCAAAGCTCAACAGGCATCAGGACTATTAACTCATCCCCCCCCCCCCATATGTTTAGTGAACTTGTGATGAAGGAAACTTCTAGCCACACTCTTGAAGGCAGCTTGGCCACAAGCCAACTCCCCAACATCCACACACTTAATGTTGATGGGCTATGAGCATATACATGCATAGGGCTCCACCATTTGATTTGGGGTAGAGGTGATTCCTGATCACATAGAACAGTGTTTCCCAAACTTGGGTCTCCACCTGTTTTTTAAGACTACAATTGTGGTTCGAGGACCCGTACCCCGTGCAGGGGAATGAAACACAAGGACACGTGATATAAGGTTAATGGGCAAGAAAAGGCCACAACTTTATTGATTACAGCAAGTGAAAAGGTATTAGCTTAGGCATTGGATTACGTCAGCTGACTCCACCCCCTCAGAGAGGGGTGAGTCAGAAACAAGGTGGGTTTATTCACTAGTAGGTGGAGCCTGTTGATGCTAATCCAACTATAGGCTCTCCCCTGATGTCACTGAGGGTCGTGCCATGGCCTCCCACCAAGCAGGCATCGGACAGAACACACGACCGCCAGATTCCTTTAACGGAATACCCAAAAATTGAAGGCATAGGCGATGGCCACATCTAGCCCTTCGACACCACAACACATTATTCCAATGCCTAACCGCCACCCAAGCCCAAAAGGGACGGGACAATGAAAAGTAAGGGCTGGAGGCTGGCGCTGCAGCAATTTAGGCTGCTGTACACGCCCCCCCCCCCCCTTGAAGGCACCTGGTTGGGTGCTTGGCCAAGGGCGTGGGCGCCAGCCAGGTGAGTGGGAGGCAGGGGGCAAACGCCCCCTGCTTGAGGCGGAGTCCGGCTCCCGGCCACAACCACTCCCCTCTCTTGCCGGGAGGAGAGTCTTTCCCATCATCCCAGACCACTGGTATAGCTAGTTAAGGAAGATGGGTGTTGTAGTCCAAAAACAGCTGGAGCAAAGTTTGAGAAATACTGACATAGAGGAACTATCTGCACTTACAACCATGTGTGTAGCGTCCCTTTATGTTAATTGAGTGACAGTCAGGAGGCATGGGTAATGGGCATGCTCTCTCCCTCTCATGAAGTCACTGAATTCATGAGGAGAACTAGTGAACAGTCCTCTTTTCCATTTAGGGATGGGGAACCTCCTATGGCTACTCAGATGTTGCTAGATTCCAGCTCCCATCAGACCAAGCCTGTATGGGCAATAAATAGGTGAAGTTACAGCTGCTTTGCTTTTTTGCCCGAAGAGATCACATCTTTGAGGGATGGGGAAAGTATGGTACATCAGAAGAATTCATAAGAAACTGCAATTGTTTGATCCTCTTGGTCCTTTCTAGTCCTATGGCTGAGACAAGCAATGGCAACATGGAGACAGAAGACAGAGGATACTGAAAAGTCTAAGTATGAGGACACAGTGATGGGTATTTATTGCTTAGATAGAATGTAGAAATCAGAGAAGGGTATGGTCCGGTCTGGTCCATTAGCCAATGTGAACCATCCAAGGAATGGCCCTTCTTCAGAGTGAGGCACCGAGTGATGAAGTGGGTCTTGAGAGTTTCTGCACCACCACAGCTTTGCAGCTTTGACAAAAAGCTGTTTAAATCTTAGACGCTATCTGCTGCCACCACAATATATTCAGTGGTGCTTCAGTGAGGCCATTTCACTTCAGTCCGCCCAATGCCCCAGTCTGAGGAAGGACCCTGCGGAAACTCTAGGACAGGAAGGAGGAAGACAAGGAGAGGGAGCAGAGACAGTTTCTGGGCCAATATGTTTTCAGCCCCCATCAACAATGGCTTTTCCAAAAGTTTAGATTTACCTCAAAAGGTTTGCTCACCTGCTTTAGGCAAACAAGGTATGCCCTCTAAGCAATTATGCCCCTATCCTGGGGGAAAAATATATATGCAGGTATTTTAAAAGGGTGGGGGAAAATAAGGTTACTCTTGAGCTGATCTTATCATTTCCAGCCTCCCTTTACTGATTTCCTAGCAGCTGTGATTCTCCCCCCCTTGTATCCAGTGCCAAGTGGGAGGGTGTACAGAATCTATTCCAATGTCAACAGCACCTCCTGGAGCACAAACCATAGATTTGACATGTTGCTATGTACTTCCCATGACAACCATGTTATGCATATTAGCGGGAGGTTTGGCAGCCGGCAAAATGGAAAGCAATAAAAGAGGAAAGCATTCCAAATCCAATTTGGAAAGAGGACAAGTCCAGGTTTACTCATGCTTAACACAGCCCTAGCCAGATAGCTTTATCTTTAAAAGGAAAGCAAACAGGCAGGCAAATAACCTTATTTATTACAGAGGGCACTGTTTTTTTGTGTGTTTTTTTTAAAAAATGTTTCAGTGCTATGTGGGGAGAAGATGGGGGGGGGAGATGAAGAGATTGTGTTTGAACGCGGAACGGCTGTAACTGTTAATTAAAATTAAATAATATTGAGAGAGTTTCGCATTATTCTTCCCAATGTTATATATGGTCCAACCAGACCAGCAGATAGCCCTGAGCTGCCAAACACGAGGGAAAAGGACTCAGTTCTGGACAAAAAGAGAAAGACAGAATAGAAAACAAGGCACTGAAAGCATGCAGCGAGAGACAAGGCATTCCTCAACGGTCCATGCTTCCTATGTGTGGCTATTTTGCACAGAGATGTATACAGGATGCAATAATCAGCCACCATCATGCGCAAGGGCAATGAAAGGCCAATGGTACTGAAGAGAAACACAACAGAGGACATTTCTGCGGAAGGCATCCATTTTGCCTAAGTCCGCTCAGGGAAAAGAAGTGAATATGCAAAAAGAATTTATGTCCATCTTTTAAGAAAGGAAAACTTTCCTGAAACTTCTATGCAATTTATGGTTCATTCAGTCCTCATGGGCATCACCCACAGAGAGAAGGAAATATGACTGAAATCGATAGGTCTATAAAAGATATGGGGAAGTGAAAGTACCTAAAATGTGAGAGAAGCATTTGTACTGCAACACACTTGTCAATTAAAACACTGGGATGGGGGGGGGAGGGTGGATTGAGTCATTAAAAAGGCAAAGACAAACACCATGCAATTGTTTTTAGTATACTAACGCTGCAATCCTATACTCCAGAGGTGGGGAGCCTCACACCTCTCCAGCCTTTCTATCCAACCCTTAGGACACTCCTCAAGACATGCACCAGGCCACAAACCTCCTCAGCCCTGCTCTGTGTCCTCCTCATTTTATTTTCGCCTTGCTAGAATATCTCCTTGAGCAGTGATAATGACTCCTGCTTGCCTGGATGGAGAGAGCAGAGAGGTCGATTTTGAAACCTCTGGTTTTTGTGCAGCTGGAACGTAGCCTTTCATACCACAATACAAGTTACCTCTGCTTCACCCACATTTGGGCCTCTGGTTCCATCTACCACTAGGGACTAGCAGATATGTCAGTTTTGGTTTCTTTCAGTGTCTCATTTTTCCTGTCTCCATTCTTCACCTTTCCACACCAGTTTGCAATTTTAAAAAGTTCACGTATTGCTTCAGAAATGGCAGGGTGAGTTTTTTTGGTAGCTTCACTTTTAAGTGCAAACTGAATCAAATTTCTCCCCCTGTCTCTAACCACTACTGGCACATGCCCCCCCCCCCCCCCGAATGTTGTCCAGGAGGGAATGCAACCCTCAGGCTGAAAAAGTTTCTCCGGATGGCTCAGTCGGTAGAGTATCGGACTCATAATTTCAGGGTGGTGGGTTCGAGCCCCACATTGGGCAAAATAATCCTGCATTGTAGAGGGTTGGGCTCGATGACCTTCATGGTCTCTTCTAATTGTACAATTATATGATTCTATGATTTCTGATATGTACACCTATTAGGGAGTAAGGCCCATTGTAACTATTCAACTATTGAGCCCCACCAAAGCCCACGCAATAGGGCTTTCCCACTTCTCCTCTCACCATATGCCTCTACACCCTAAAAAAATGCCTTGGGGGATTGGGAGAAGTTCTGAACTAGCACATGGGCCAGCGGGGAGGAGAGTAGAAGTGCCTGCATTGAAGAATCAATCTGCTTAGCACTTCATCAAATTGCTGCAAATGGCACTTACTTCTGAGTAGATACAAAGAGCATTGCTCTGCCAATACCAAAAAGAGAAATATAAGTGCAAATATTTTTATCTTCATTATGTTTTCAAGTGACAAAATGATAATCTGATGTCCTCATTGGCTGTTCAAAGGTATGTTAGTAAGTACCTTTGACATAATATGGTCCTAGTTATTCAATTAAACTATTCATAGCATATATAATACCCAACACAATAATCTTGAAAGTTTGCCACTGGATTAACAATAGTATTTAGAGAGATGAAGTATTAGATACTCATACTAATTCATTGGCAATTATTAAAACAGAACTACAGCTGGAGTAGAATGTCTGTCTTATCAGTTTTGAATGACATAAGCATTCCTCTTTGCATAGGAGGTTAAGCTGTTGAATTCTGGCAGATTTGTAGGTGGAAAACGTCTTTAAACAGTAGATAAAGCAAATGAAACTAATCTATGTGCAAGAGAGAAAGATGTTCTTGGAACCCGCAGAGATAAAATTGGTCCAATAGCTGTCATTCAGTGATATGAGTCAATGGGAATTTCCTCCATCTTTTCTGCTCCTGTAACCTGGAGTCCAAAAACTATTTTTGTAACACTTCTAAACATTTTTACAATGAATACAATGAATACTCAACACATTCACTGCACTACTTAATGTGTCAAAACCGTGCGAGCGCTCTCAATGACAGACTTTTTGCCATACAGGACCTCTGAGTTTTCATTTGTCTACAAATTGAAAAAAGGGCGCATTGGGAGATACAGCTGAAAAAAGCACTCTGCCAGGAATGTGTGTGTGTATGCGTGCGTACATGCTACATTCCGTGGAGGTTTTTCTACATCGTTTTCAGCTATGTAGCTTGACTTGCTTCAATATATTGAGAAAAGGGATATTGTAGCTGTAGGCTAGGTACAAAGTTTATACTCAGCTTTGCAGGCCTCTTGAGAATGTACTCAGCCAAGTGCTAGCTTACATGCAGGGCACACAATCCAACAACTCACAGCTGAAAACAGGGACATTCTTCTGTACTTGTATCAATTCTGTCTGGTCTGGTCCATGGCATTTTGCTGCCTGCGGCAATGACAAGGTGGTGCCCTCCCATTTCCCTAAGGCAGGACTGCAGCTCAGTAGCAGAGCATCTCCAGGTAGGTCTGGGAGAGGACCATGTCTGAAATCCTGGAGAGCTGCTGCTGGTCAGTGTAGAAAATACAGAACTAGATGGACCACTGGGTTTGGCTCTATATAACAAAATAGCTCAGTTGGTTACAGCATGGTGCTGATAATGCCAAGGTCGCAGGTTGAATCCCTGTATGGGACAGCTGCATATTCCTGCATTGCAGAGAGTTGGACTACATGCTCCTCAGGGTCTCTTCCAACTCTACAATTCTATGATTCTAAGGCAGCTCCCTAACTGTCGTGGGTTGTAGGTGGCTGCAGTCGAGACCTGACACACCAGGACCAGGGTATGGATGCTAACCATGGTAGCAGTTCAATGGAAGATGGAAACGTGATGAGGCTGGAGTGCAGGAACAGGAGAAGGAACTGGAGGAAGGACAGGCGCACTGGAGCAGGAACTGGCAACAGCAGGGTATAAACCACGTTGCTGTGGCAAAGAACCAGGGCAAAATGCTGGCCTTATATACTCCTCTTCGGTTTGCCTCCAGGATCTGCAGGGCCCACTACTTACATCATACGAACCTACACAACACAAAACACTGTTGCTGTATATAGGTTTTATTTTATTTGTTTTTTATCTTATATTTTGGAAATGTACATCCAGGGTTTTTTTCCTTTAATTTTTTTGGGGGGCGGGGGGGGCAAGAGAGTGGGGCCCTAAGCTATAGCTTGTTTATCTTATACGTAAATCCGGCACTGATACTGACCTTAAGCCACTGAGCGTTTTCAATTTTTGACTTGTTTCAGGACATATGGAAACCCTATTCTGAAATTTCCCAGACTTAGCCAAGATTTGGCCATTGGAAATAGTGTCCGGGTGGAATCTTGAAGGGCTGATTAACCCCACAAGTGTCACACCCATTTCTTTCTCCTCCCTGCACTCCCCACTGCAAATAGCTGCCACATTCCATAGATTAGGAATGCTGAACCTATTTATAAACCAGATTTATGCTTTTGCCAAATAGTTTCTACCTTACTACACTTGGGCCTTTTCACCAATGGATGTTAATTATCTTGTATTTCAGAGCCTTTTTCAAGCATGCTGTGGACCAATATCGAGAGTTCATGATTTAATAAATTTTCAAGGGCTGATGATATGATGCAGTACGTCTGCTGACCCACATGCACAATTTAAACCACTTAATGCATGTTTTTAGAGTGAGCGAAAGGCTATATGTTCATTAGTGTGGCATTATTGTCAATAACAGTGGAGAGTCATTATCAGCAAATGACACAAATATGGGAGGAACAGAGAGTGTCCCCCCCCCCCAAAAAAATCCAACCCTGAACCATTCTCTTACTGAGATGTTACCAATGCTTATTGTTCAGCAAGACTGCACTATAATCTGAGTTTAACTGATGACATTTTTAGTCAATGTGGTTTGCAGGCTCTGATCAATAAAACTCCTTCTTGCAGTTTGCATTGGCCAGAAATAGATTATCTAAAAGACTGTAATTTGCAAGAAACCCTTATACTGAACGCCACAAAACAAAACGCCAATAGCAGCACATTAAAAGAGGAGGGCAGCATATAATGCCAATAGAAACATAACAAAACAATGTGCATTAAAAAAAGTAAAATTAAAACTACAGGTGTGCAACTTCAACGTTTCCCAGATGAAAACAGATACATAGCTGAAAACCCCCAATTTTCATTCCAAGGATATCTTTGCGAATCCTACCCCCTCACATATTCTTATTCTCAGTGCTATTTTTCTAGAAAAAGAGGTGCTGGAACTCATCATGAATGCCTCCCTTGTTCTCTTATAATGGTAATGGCGCCCAACTGAGAGGTACCGAAACTGAGTTCCGTCAAGTTCCGCCAATTGGCCCACGTGGACTCATGAGACTTCCTGGGAGCTTGTGTGGTCTTGTGAGGTCTCTCAGAGATTGGTATGGTGCTACATATAGAAGCATTCCCTGATCACAAGACCCAGGCTTCTTCCAAACCCCAACCGTCTCCATTGAAGGGTTTTGCTGAGGACTTTGTTGGTTGCTGGATTGCCAGGGCCAGAAAGGAATTTTACTCCCAAACACAATTAGCTATTGGTCACCTTTCTCTCAACAAGAACAATTTGCTATTGTTAGGGCTGTCACAACAGTGGAAAACGAATAGTATTGGGCAGGATCACCAACTTACGGTGTTCCAGAAGATGGGTTGGGCATGTCTTCAAACAGAAGGTGGGGCTGTTCAGATCAGGATCCTTGCCTTCTGCAATGCCAAACCCATCCATCTGCTGCAATTCATAAAGCTGTGGCCTAATTTTAACCCATACAATGGTCTTGTCTGAATGCCTTCTCTTTTCCACAACACATGGAGCAGGCCACACTATGGACCTTGTTTTCTCAACAGGGAAGAAAGAGGGTGATCTGAACATAGGAGGATATTGACACCAGCCCCTTGTCATGGTTATATCACTTCCTGTTGAGTTATAGGCTTTGAGCACCTTTCCCCCTCTGCAGAGGTGGGGGATCTATTGAGATAGTCTGCCCTTGGAGGATGATGGATCCAATGGGTTTTCAGAAGGCTCTGGGTTTTCCCCCCAGATGATATGACTGGTTCTTCTGTTGAGGCCCTGGCCAACCATCCTACTTGCTCAGGCCCTTGACATTCTCGCCCCTGAGTGCCCCCTCCTACATCGTGGAGCCTTTTTGGCTCCCCTAACCTTACTCTTCAGAATGGAACCTTTGTTTTACTTTTGCCAAGCAGGTGAAACCGGGGCTATACCTAAAAGATGAGGAGTTATACCTAAAAGATGAGGAGTGGCTATACCTAAGGGCTATACCTAAAAGATGAGGAGTGGAATCCATCTGGGGAAATATTTAGGAGCGTTTTCCAGTGTCAAATTCCACACACAACCCCCCCAAAAAATGTCTCTGGGGTACACATTGACAACGTATATATTCTCTCTAGAGTTCAAGCATTTTGGTTGCTATTCCGAAGAATAAAAGCAAGGTCCTAGCGATGCATTTTGTTATGATTGTACTGTACAAAATAGAGCTTTAAAAACACAAGGCATTAAATAAGACTATATTTCTAACACCCTATTATGTGAGCTGGAACGTTATAATTATCTGTCAGGTCTGACAAAAGCTAGTAAATCTGCAGGTCATACTGTAATCAGCCAAACAGCAATGTCAGGATTTTGTAACGTCCCACCCTACCCAAGAGCAATATACCCATAGAAACTGAATGGGCAGCAAAACCAACCCAGATGTTCATTCTCATTTCAAAATTATTGCTTCTCCCTAATCATTTTAATAGATTCACTTGCATATGCATTATACATATTGAAAAGTTTCAGAAGTTTATTTCAGGGATGCCACAAAATTTTGCAGTGTTTGCTGTTTGGAACGGAACCAACAGCATCACCTCCCATGAAACCATTCCAGCATAAAATTCTGCACAATTAATATGACAACCCTGACTTATTACCACATACTTCCTATTTCCCTTTCATGATCTAAATATACCCCACATACACACATAGACATTGTTCCATAATACCAACCACTTTGCCTTCAATGGGTGGAACATATTGTCCCCTGCACCGTTAGCTCCACTATTCTGCATGGCACCTGTGTTTTGCCCCAACCCTAATTTTCTATAGGTATGAAAAAATCATGGGTTTATTTTATGTGTTTTCTGCAAGGAGTCGAAAGTGGAGTCCAAGGCTCTCCCCAGTTTCACCCTCACAGTCAATCTCTGAGATGAGGCTAGGCTGAGAGAAAGTGACAGGCTCGAGGCTGCCCAGTGAGTTTCATGGCTGCGTTGGGATTTGAACTTGAGTTTCCTTTGTCCTCGGCCACATTCGCAATGACTACCCCAGGGATAGAGAAACTGTGCTCCCCTAGATGTCTGTACACTCCAACCTCCCATCAGTCCTAGCTAGCATGTGCAATGGTCAGTGATGATGGGAATTTCAACCCAATGACATCTAGAAGGCCACAATCCCTGCCCTGTTCCAAACCAGCCTTTGAAAGGACCACAGTGGTCCAGAAAATAAGTGATGAATTCTTTTCTCTGTTGCCTTTCACCTTACTTCACTTGTACTTATTTGATTTTTTAATGTATCAGTGTTTGTGTTCATATTTTCAGCTGTCCCTATCCCCAGTACTAGAAGTGTGACAGCAGAGATCATTCAGTGTGTAACTTAAGGTTTAATGCAGTTATCAGTAAGTGGAGATGTTGCTTTGCAACCAGGCAGAGTGGCATGATCTTCACTGAGGTAGCATGTGCTCTGAGTAGCTGCATAGTTCTGAGGGAGCTTTCCTCTGTATGCTTGGCTGAATGTCTCCCTGCTATAGCCAAGGCCTAAGTTAGACAAAACATCGCTATTTATTTCTCCTCAAATTATACACTCGTTTGTTCAGCTTCCTCATTAAAATGTTATCAAGACTTTTCTCTTTGGACTCCACCTGTGTTATTACTAACACAGAAGTAATTTAGAGAAAAGCATATGGACACTTCTAAATCAGCAAATTGGCTTCCTTCACATGAGCTAAGGATTTGGCCCCTTTGGTCCATGGCCAGACACACAATTGTATCATTTTTCTCACCCCAGACTCTGTTTTGCCCATGAAAAAATTAATAATAATAACAACAACAACAATCAGCAATGGACTCAAGATTTTTGTGACTCAGCCCTGAAATACTGATTTATCTGAACAGCCATATTGGGTGACATTAGCCTTGGCATGCTAATGTGTTTGTGATGCTCTGCCAGTGTTGTTGAGGATTCTTCTCTTAATTTCTAAGTGGGAGGGGGAAAATAATGGCCAAAGTGCGCTCGTTAAGCTGCCAAGAGAGCGCCAAGGCTGTTCAAAATGTCACCGTCCTGCTGTCTACTTACCTTGGAGACTATTTAACGCGACAAGGAAGGGAGAGTAATAGGATGTTGCATTAATCATCCTTGCCCTTACTCAACCATGAGGAGATCTGAAACACCTGAAAAGAAATGACTCGTCCCACCTGAGCAGTACCGCTGCTCAACCAGCATCAGTAAGGCAAGAATCCAAAGCAGGCCGATCTGAAAATAAGAAGGGAAAGGTTGGCAATTAAACATTGACTTAGCATGGCAGGAAAAAAGAAAACCTGGTGCAATCGAATCAGGATTTTGCAATGCACATGTCTTGTTCAAAACCGGAGAGCTCTTTGCCTCTCGGTATGCAAACAGGCCTGCAGGAGAACTTAATTAAGTTGAAATATCATGAAATCTTGTATCCTTCTGTCTCCAGGCCCCTACAATCTCCTCAGTAGGAGTGCATACGTTCTACTATTTGCCTGACGCACACAAGTATCAAGCCGTGAGAGGTTTTGCTACATGATAAAGCCATTTGGAGGTATTTTTGCAGAAAAGAGGTAGCAGCGATTCTACTTTCTTACAAGTATATGGCTGGCAGGGAAGGGAAGAAACGAAAAGGAAGCTAATGGCTATTTTAATCTAAACTCGGCAACAACCAAATCAAAATATATATTAAATTGCATTTATTTAAGCGTATATATTATGTTACTGTTTGTTTTTCAGCCACTGCAAAAACTTAAAAATCCTCTTTGATGCACTGGCCTAAAAAAATTTGACCACACTTACAACCAGAGTATAAAATCAATTTTCTGTACTCTCATTTATCTCACTACTGATGCTTGCTTGCTCTCTAATGGAATGGCACTTCAGGAGAGGTAGTTATTTTACTTCTGAGTGGCATTACAGAAGCCTTAAATGGTCTGAAGTGATGGCATGTGGCCTTCAGGAATATTTAAATTCTGCTTTTCTCTGAGGTCGGGCTCCTGGTCTCTGTCTTCATTGCGAGGGAGCAGTTGCTGGGGTCAAAAACAGAGAAGTAGGTCTAGGCCAAAGCCTATGCTTAAGGATAAGTATGGCCATGGGTCCTACTTTACAGAGGGCGGTACTCTGAAAGCCTGTCAGAGGGCAGTTCTGTTCTTGAAATGCTCTTCTGTTTGAAGCCTTTCGGGAATAAATCCACTTTAAAGGTAAAAGAACCATAAGAAGAGCAGAGGATCAAAATCACCCAATAAGTGGGCATTAGACTGAGTATGAACACAATTGCATACCCTCAACATCTTGGGAGGGCAAATCAGGACCCAACCTCCCCAACCCCACACCATCACACCACCGGCCACCTTTCCCCACCACTGCCATAGACACATGCACATGCACACATGCCACACACACACACACACACATACTTCTTGAAGCGGTGCCAGAGGAATAGGAGAGTGCAGCACCAAAAAACCTCAGTCTTTTGGTTCCACCCTCTTTTGGTTCCTGGGCAAGTGTGGCATCAGTTTCCAGAGGTACATTGGTGGCCATGGTGTTGGCAGTGGCAGCGGAGGCGGCAGAAGCACTGGAGGCAGTGGAGATGGAAGCAGAGGAATTCAAAACTGGACATCCAGGAGTGGCACCAGAATTTGGGGTGGGATTCTGTAAATCCGGGGTGCCCCACTCAAAATGGAGCAGTTTCACCATGTGCAATGGTCAGATGTTTCATAATTCTGTTTGAATTATAGCACCTGTACATATAACTTACTCAGTGCCAGATTTATGTTTAAGCTATCGCTTTTTGGGGGTTCCAAAAAAAAAAAATCAAAGAAAATAAAACTGGATGTACATTTCCAAAATATAAGGTAATAATAATAATAAAACCTACATACAGCAACAGTGTTTTGTGTTGTGTAGGCTCCTATGATGTAAGTAATGGACCCCACCTGCTAGCCTGCTCCCTAAAATGTCACTGGTTTGCTCATTTCTATACAAAGGGTGCCTACATTCTGCATGGACTGGTTGCATGGCAACATGGGCAAATGGCTTTAGAGACCTATTAGGTCCATAAATTACCATTAGCATATATTCAACACAAAAAACAGCAACAATTTGTTGTTGACAAAGGACAGCTGGACGTATAAAGGGCCCCATTACCTTCAGTAGCTTAGGGCCTCATCAAACCTAATCCGGCCCTGAACTTACTACATAAGATTCTTGTGTAAATGTCTTTCCTCTTCTGCCTAGTGTTTTTTTTTGGGGGGGGGGTGATGGATTTCCTCTCTTTTTTAGTGATATGTAAGTCTCGTGAGACTTATTCTGTCAAGAGACAGGGCCATGTCATAGTAGGCAAAGGCAAATTCTCCTGCTCCTTGCCGAAACACTTTTCCTGCTTGCAAGTTCACCTCAAACATCAGATTGGCATTGTGATAACAAGATCCTGTACTAGATAGCCTTTGGTCGGATCCAGCAAGGTTCGCCTTAGGTTCTTACACATGGAGCATAGTGCAGCAAATTGTGAGCCCCTTCAAATAAACATCTGCACTGTTGCGGTGCAATCCCTCTCCTTTGGCAAGCACTTTGTCAAGAGTGCAGCAGGATGGATGCACAGAAAGGTTTGTTTATCTAGGTGAATACTGCTCTTTCAGACTAAAGAATATTACCCCCTGAAATGCACCTGGTGCCATGAAAAATAAACCCTGTGGAAATTCAGCGCTGGCCAATATGTTTTGTCCCAGTGTGATCTAAAAGTTGCCTTCCAGCTTTTGCCAGTGAAAAGAAAAACAACCAGATGAGCCTCACCTTTGGAGAGTAATCTTATTTTTTTGACAAAGCATTCCCAATGTGATGTTCTATTGCATGGTCAGTGCTTTGCACCACACCCTCTACTTTTGTAAATTATGCTTGATGAAAATGACAGCAAACATAGAAGTAACATTTAAGGACATACCTTAAAGCCCTGTAAGGTTTTATGAACTTGTTTAAGAGGGTAGCTAACATGGAATCTGGATAAATTTCCTATTGAGAATGTTGGGTCCACTTAAAGCCAACTGAACCCAATAAAAGGCACATAACTGATTGATGACTGGAAGCCATGGCAAGATTCTTCAGACCATATTTGGATTATGTCTGTTATTGTGTTTTACATAGGTTTGGTTTCTGCATCCCACACACAAAATGAGCTCATGAATCACAAAGTTGTCTGATCCTCCAGAATCTGGTATAGACAATGGAAGCAGCCATGGTTTTACTGTTCAATTCCCCCTGTGAGCAAAATAAGCCCCATCACTCCAAGGAGGATTTTCTTCATGTAGTCATGGGATTGCAGTCATGGGATTGCTGTCTATCACATGATGGTGTATGTTTTGACTCCACAGAGTGGGAAGTGACAGAGACAGGATGTTTGTGTTACTGTGTTCCGTGAAGTGGGACTATTGTCCTTTGTTCATTCTCTTTGCTGTCTGATGCTAGAGAGAGAGGGAGCCATGTTGTAGTGCTCCGTGTGTGTTTATATATAAATAAAGTAGATTAGCCAAAATGCTGAGTTGCTGAGGTCTGTTACGCAAACTGTGAACACTCTGCAGATCCCTAAGTGTGCCGAAATCTGTTGTCATTGGTCGCTGTGATGTTCGGGCTGAAGAAAGCTTTTGAAGCTCCTGAATGATTGACCAGGAGGGAGAGAACATGCCAGTCCAGCATGTGTCTCCGCCAGGGTCCTACTCAAGTGTAGGACGAGCTTCTGACACACTCAAGGCGCCTAGCAGCAAGGTGTCCTATGTGCTAGTCACTCAGGCTGTGAGTGGCTGGATATGATATTGCAGAAGTTTTAAGGAACAAAATTGAGGTGGGAGGATGGAGGTAGCACACAACTCTCACTATGATACCATTTTAAACAGTTATGACCTTCCCCAGAATTATTTGGAAGAAGCTGTGGCAGATTAAAGTAGTACCATAGGGCTTTAAATGTATGGTGTGAACGTGATCAACCTTGCAATGGAATCCGCTGGACTGCGGATTATAAAATGGACCATTGATCTGATCCAGGTCATGATCTACCCAAAACACATCAAGTGAATAAGGACAAATTTCTCCTCCATCACTAGCTGCATTTGATGGAAACACCAGTTTATTTAAGGGGACAAGAACATGCATATATTATTTCACACAGACACTTGTATAAGCACCCTGTATGTGTGTTCAATGTAATGTGTGAACAGCCCTTTTTTGAATGGTGTGAGACACTGAAGGAATCATGGCTGGTGGTGACAGTACACCCTGTATTCAGAAGTGCAAATTCTCCCATTCTTACCAGTCTGATTACGCTCACTTCTTCAGCAGAAAAGCTAAAAAAGAATAAAGTATGGCCATGAAGGTTATTTAGACAATGAAAAATGTCTTAATGAAAAACAACTGAGACTCTACAGATTTAGATCTAAGCCTTTTAGAACGTAGAAATACATCAGGAGAAGAATTGGCTGCCTTAGTGTACATGACAGTAAGAAGATCAATAAAGACTTATTTTCCAACAAAATCCTACTGAGATCTAAGCTAATGCTAGAATTACAACCCATCTAAATAATGCAAAGGGAGCAAAATGTTCTAATGATGTATCATACAATATCTATGCTAGGAATTAAGAAGTAATGGAACCAAGTCATTCCAGTCCTTAAAGTTTTCTGGTGGAGAGAAGAATGATCCAATCTGATCCATTATGGTTCATAGAAACCAGAATGTATTGTGGTGCCATTACTCCCCAAGCCCTCCTGACTGGACAACCACTACAGCTAATGCACCATCCCAAATCCTCTCACCTTCAAAAAATATTTTCTGCACTGCTCTCCATGCCCAAAGGATTATCAGTTCAGGAAGATGTGGCCAGCCCATCCAACATGAAGAGTTTGAAGGGAACCAGTTGCAGAGCCCATGGCAGCACAGAAGGAGTGGGACTTCTTAGAGAAGAGAGAAATGCAGAGGATATAAACCCCATTTGTCTTCTCCACAGGTCTGAAAATACCAGTGCATATAACCAACTCTTGCAGTTATGGGAGGAACACACACAAGTCGAAAAAGCCAGGGGTTCAGGCCAACATACAAAGACACAATATATGGCAAGCAAAGTACAACGAATGTATTCATCACAATGTACCCACTATTATAAGACATACAGTGCATACAAGCAGTACTCCAGAATCATCAAATTAAGTACAATATTACAATAAATGATATGTTTTCATTATCTCCGACGCAAGGAACTCTGCTAGCCAGTACACAGCAGTTGCCTCAACTTGTACCCAATGTGGGACCTTGTTGACTTAACAGGCTGAAGAAGGAGTTTCTCTTCGAAACTGGGATCACTGGGCTCCAGTCCTGTTTACTACAGCTGCTCCGTCGCTTCCAATAATTCCTTGTGTCAGGGTGGGGGAGAGAAAGAAGCTATGGTACTACCACTTACAATGGCTGGCTCCCCCTCACCAATGAAAGTATTGGAGAATTTCTCTTCTCACCCTGGGGTGAGGAAGTTCCCACAATTTCTTTGCCTACAGAATTTTGAAATATTGTTTACATGCAGGTCTAGAAGAAAGTGTGCAAGACAGAGGCACCTCCAAAGCACCCCAGGTTCCCTTCAAAAGCCAAGGGCAGCCTCCAGAAGGACAGGCCTCTAGGACTTCAGTCAGAATGCACTGAGGCTCCTTTCTATGTGCATAGTGGGTCGCTTGTTCTGGTTCCCTGTGAATAGGGATTGATTGTTAGCCCAGTCTGCCACTGTAGCTCTGGGAGGTGAAATAGGGGTCTCCTAGCAGCTCTCAGCATCCTTAACAAACTATAGCTCCCAGGATTTTTTGGAGGAAGGTGTGAATGTGGCCTTAGCGATGGTACTTCTGTCTTTCTCCAGAACTACACAGGACCCAATGATTATTTATTTTACTCTCAAATTGGGGCATGAACAGAGAAGAGATTGCCCTGCACATTATGACTAGGGATGGGCTGAGCAGTGAATTCCATCCCGCTTCACACTCACTAACAATCGTAGAGGTGTGCCACCTCCCGGTGTCCCGTCCCATCCCATTGTACACACTTTGTATGCATGTTGTGCTCCTCTTTTTTGTTTTACATAAAATACACACTTTTAATGTTTTCTAATGCATTCCTCAATGAAATATCATTTTTGTCTGCCCTTTCCTGCACTGTAACAAGACATTTTGGCATCTGAGGTGAACCACAAAATGGTGCCAGCCGGGGAAGAAGGGGTGAGTGAAGATTTACATTGGCAACAAGGAGGCAACAGAGATCTATATCAGGATCTGCAACCCCCCGTGCAAATCCCACCGCCTGAGGCAGTCGACTCACCTTACCTCATGAGTTGGCTGGCTCTTCTGTGCACCGAAAATGCATTGCAAAACCCAGAGGAGTGTTGATTCAACTGGAAGTTGCATGCTGACCCCACCAGCAATCTTGGCAACATCCAAATGAGTTGGTCTGATGTGAAAAGTGAACAGAATGAATTCTTCTCCCATCCCTAGTTATGCCCATATGACGTGGAGCTATGGAAATTTCTGCAACGGCATTCGTTTCAAACTGATTCTACAAGCTAGGGAACAGCACCTTGATCATTTCTAGGGCTTTGAGCTGGGAAGCTCCTTTGCAAATAATCATCATAGCTGCAACTGTTATGACCATTATTGTCTTCTTCAAATACTAACTATATCCTTAAGAACAGTCCATCTGTGTTCTTAAATGCCTCCTAAGGAGAATCGTTCTTGCATAAATCCTGTAAAATGTCTTTCACAGAGCCTCGTAGTTATCTGCTGTAACAATTTGTGTCACTCACATTCTCATATTTGCGCTAATTCATTTCAAATACAAAGGCATCAACACACTGGCTTGTCAAGGTTTTTTTTCCCTCCCCCTTCAGCATCACCCTAAATGGTGTCAAAACGTCACTTAGCCAAAGTTTCCCTTTTTTAATTTCTTGCTTCTTATCCACATAGAACGGCCCCTGCGAAGCAGACAGGCATAGTTCACTAAATTAGAAAATGCTTATCAGTTTAAGCAAAGTCTTGAGTCTTTATCTATTAGCGTGGGAGTCATATTCCTGCTTATTGGAGGAACAGAAGAGTGTGAAGCTTCACATAATCTGGCAGCCCAGTCTCTGCTGGCAAAGTCACTAACCCTTCTCTGAAAACCTGGTGTCAGTGTCGCTCTTCCAGATATGTTGAATTTTGGATCATTACTGTGAACATGTTTACTGTATCAAAACCCTTTGTTTCTTATCCCTTCTCTTGCTCTTTTGCACCCCTCTAACAGAGAACGAAGCAAAAATCAGAAGTAGAGCAATGTGCCAGTCAGGTCCTCGGCTTTTAGGAAGCCAGAAAAGTGTGCTCTCTGCCCTAAAAAATAATGCTTTTGAGCTGACAATTCTGGCAAGACTGAGGTTGCCAGTGTCAAGCAGTTTAGGGCAACAGCATAAATCACCCCCCCCTTTTTTTCTTTTTTTTAATTCTTCACTGGAAAAAGAGAGTGTAAGAAATGTTGTTTGTGGAGAAGCAAGACTCAAGGAAATAATTGTTGTAATGTTGATGCCAGCTAATCTCTGCTGAGATTAGAGTTTGTAAACCCTAATACAAGTGAAACTAAATGTCTGTTTTTCAATGTTCGTTATCTAGACTAGAGGTTACCTACAGTAGCTATACTGTATTTACCCCTACTTTTCCCCCCTCTCCAGTGTAACTTAGGGGTCCTGCAAGCAGGAATGCCTGAGGAATTTGATCTTTGTGGATTCGGAGCCAAACTGACCTGATCTGACCCTTCCAGCCTAATGTACAGGTGGGAATTAAGGCTACAATTCAATGCAGGTTTACCTGCAAGGTACCCTAGTCCAGTGTTTCCCAACCTTGTGCCTCCAGCTGTTTTTGGCCTACAATTCCCATCATCCCTTGCCACTGGTCTTGCTAGTCAGGGATGATGGGAGTTGTAGTTCAAAAACAGCTGGAGGCACAAGGTTGGGAAACACTGCGGGGGGGGGGTGTTTCTTAGTCAACAGGGGTAGGATTGAATTGTGTTCAGATTTCACATATGTTCCAACAAAAGAAAGAAAGAAAGAAAGAAAGAAAGAAAGAAAGAAAGAAAGAAAGAAAGAAAGAAATTTTAAAATTAGCATTTTGAGAGGAAAATATGTTTAAAATGGCATATTGTTTCAGTTTGATTTTGTACTTTTTGATGCTTTATTTATTGTTCATGACTACTTTTGTTATTGTGTAATTATGTAACTTTTTACACATTGTAAGTCACCTTAAGCATGGTTTGAACTAGGGAAAGATGGCATGCAAATAAAATGGTGTATGTATGTACGTATGTGTATTTGAAGAGAAAGAAAATTGAAATATATATTGTAATGCAATTTCCATGCACATTTTTATTGGATAAAGTCAAATCATAAATGAATACAGAAACAGGAGAGGGCCGGCTTCTGCAGGAACACAAGTGAGGATAACACGGAGCAGAAACAAACTGAGGCCACATGCACGCCATACATCTAAAACACTATGATACCGCTTTAAACACTTCAAGAATGCTAAGAGTTGTTGGACGACTCCAATCTCCTCCCAGAGTTACAGTTTCCAAAACGGTTTAGCAATCCCTCTTCACAGAGAACTCTGGAAATTGTAGCTTTGTGAGGGGAATAGGGGGTCTCCTAAGAACCCTCAGCACCCTCAACAAACTACAGCTCCCATAATTGTTGTAAACTGTGGCCATTTAACATAGTATCAGCGCACTTTATATGTATGCTGTGATTTGTTCATCCCTAGCTGCTATGCATTTCTAGGAACTTTCAGGGCGCAGCCAAATTTTGCATTAATTTTCACAAACAACTGTAGGGCATTGGTTCCTGATTGTCTACAAATGTCCTCTGAGATTCTCAGTTCTACCAGTTTGCCATAGAATAGCCTGCCTAAAGCATGGGAGGAAGGTCAACAACAACAAGTCAAGTCAGCTTTTGAATTGCCAATAGGTGCATCTGTCCCCAATCCCGTGAAAAGGTGAGAGGTGGGTGGAGGCGAAGGAGAGATCTCCGTCTAACACTCAGATTTCATTTTTAGCCAGACCTCTGATGCACCCACTCATTGGCCCCCTCAAAAAAATGTGGAACTGGGTGTGGAACCAGGTGCAGACTGACGTCAGGACGTTGTGTGTGTGGCGTCAGAATGTGGCATCAGGCCCCCACAATGTTCTTTGGAAGATGGGGCCTCTGGACCTGCTGTTTCACCCTTCCCTGAAGGAGGTGTGGGATGGTTAAGTTTTGGGTGTTTCAGCCCCACTCTGCTGTCTGTGCCCCTCTGAGTATTTGAAGTGATATAAGTCCCATTGAGGGGACGCGGGTGGCGCTGTGGGTAAAACCTCAGCGCCTAGGACTTGCCGATCGTCAGGTCGGCGGTTCGAATCCCCGCGGCGGGGTGCGCTCCCGTTGTTCGGTCCCAGCGCCTGCCAACCTAGCAGTTCGAAAGCACCCCCAGGTGCAAGTAGATAAATAGGGACCGCTTACCAGCGGGAAGGTAAACGGCGTTCTGTGTGCTGCGCTGGCTCGCCAGATGCAGCTTGTCACACTGGCCACGTGACCCGGAAGTGTCTGCGGACAGCGCTGGCCCCCGGCCTATAGAGTGAGATGAGCGCACAACCCTAGAGTCTGGCAAGACTGGCCCGTACGGGCAGGGGTACCTTTACCTTTACCTTTAAGTCCCATTTGGCACACAGAACTAGCTGGGTTGTTCTTTGGCCAAAATATAAATGGAGGGAAATACAATGATTATTATTTATTTTTTAACAAAATGGAAGTAAGTAAGTAAGTAAGTAAGTAAGTAAGTAAGTAAGTAACATATTTCCTACATACTGAAACATGTCATAGGAACAGATAACAATCCAAGGATGGAAACTGGCATATGGTAAAGTTGTGAAAACAATCTAGCTTGATAACTTACATCATAACCAAAAATTAGAAAAGGAACATGATGAAGAGCAAAAAGCTTTTTTAAAAAAGAAGGAAAGAAAGAAAAAAGGAAAAAGGGGAAAAGAAATTGCACACATGATCCAGATCATCTTGGCTTTCCATCCTTCCTTCTAACTGTATGGGGAAATAGGCTAGGATTATATGCACCTTATAGAAAGAAGAAAGTGACTGTGATAGTTAATTGCCGTTTTAAAAATCAGTTCCATACTGAACTTCATCTTCCAGGCATAACCTTAAAAGAACCATAGTTCACAGAGAGAAATACTTGCAGACAACAACAAAGGGAGGCTCCAGGGACTGCTGCCATCTGCTGGTCATTTGGCAGAAATGTTGATTTAGGTGGAAGTGGATAAATACAAAGCACTGGTTTTAAGGATGTTTAGGAATGGGTCCAGATTTTGCTTTGGTTTCAGTCATTTGAGCTAGATGGATGAGTACCCCGACTCAGTATAAGGCTGCTTCTATGTTCTTATATTGCACCTTGGACTCTGGCAGCCTCCTAGCACCTAAGGGTGGCAGGGGCCATTTCTGTGCATCTTTGGTTAGCTGACTGGCTTGGCACTTGGTGCCAGAGTGGAACCATCCATGCCAGGCTCAGAATGGGGCCGGGACTATCCTAGCTCACATCTGAAGTGCATTGGGACCACACTGAAGGGTTGCTAGCTTGAAGCTAACCTTACATTACAAATCTTATATGAATTAAAATTGTTGCTCATTCTCTCCAACATATATAACACATGTTAACGTTATGGGGTGGAGGGTAGACTCAGAATTGGATCCAAATTTTGAGGAGTTCCAGATTCTCAATCTCACCATTTGCTCCTTCACTATTTGTCCACACCTCTACCCAGTGCTTTTTTATTATTAAAAAAAAAATGTTTAGGGGTACTCTCATTTTCCTACTCATATTGAAATACTGCCCCGCAATGAGGCCAAACTTCAATTCACAAAATGTTTAGGGGTATGTGTCGTTGTCCCCCCCAGAAAAAAGCACTGCCTCGACACAGAAGGAAAGGTCCATTGAGGCCAAAACCCAGGCCCTGCCTAGGATATTTTGGAGCCTGAGGCAGAGCAGAAGATGACATCCTTTCTCCCCAACCAGGTCAAGGTGAATAACGCCCAAGTTATTCTGGTACCCGCAGCAGAAAATCCAAGATGCACCTCTGCTCTTCCATGGCAGTAAACAATTATTACTAACTAAAGAACACCCATGGGACGCGGGTGGTGCTGTGGGTTAAACCACAGAGCCTAGGGCTTGCCAATTAGAAGGTCGGCAGTTTGAATCCCCGCAACGGGGTGAGCTCCCGTTGCTCGGTCCCTGCTTCTGCCAACCAAGCAGTTCGAAAGCACGTCAAAGTGCAAGTAGATAAATAGGTACCGCTCCAGCGGGAAGGTAAATGGCATTTCCGTGCGCTGCTCTGGTTTGCCAAAAGCGGCTTAGTCATGCTGGCCACATGACCCGGAAGCTGTACGCCGGCTCCCTTGGCCAATGAAGCGAGATGGGCACCGCAACCCCAGATTCGTCCGCGACTGGTCAGGGGTCCCTTTACCTTTACCTTTAAAGAACACCCAGATGTGTTGCCTGAGGCAGCTGTATCACTCTACCTAATGGTACAACCACCCTAGCCAAAAGTGCTGCTCCTTTTCATTGCTGTTGTCACTGCTTACATGCCCAGAGAGGGCAGGCAAGCAGGCCATAACAGCAAGGAAGAGAGGGGCAGGGGTTTCGGGGTCTCAGCAGCTTGAAGCACATCTCTGAATTCAGCACGGGCTTTAACATTCATGCATACTTCGATCGAGTGGAGGAGTGGGTGAAATCTGAGGAACTCTTAACACTCCAACTTAAGAAGGTCTAGACTTCTGAAGCTATACTTCTCTTTTCATCAACAACAAGAGGCTTCAGAGCCGTTGTTTGGCAAGAAGGTTACACTGTGAATATTTACCCGGTAACTCTGTGGTGAATTGTCGTTATGATCTTTTGCTGCCCTGCTAGATTGCTGCTAATTAGTGTGTGGTGACATTCGCGCCAACCAGGATCTATAAGTCATTGCATTGATAATAAACCATTCAAGATAAATTAATTAATCCATTAAAAATCTATTCAGGAGTTAGTTTCTCCCTTGTGGTTGCAATTGTGTGAGGGAGAGGAGGGATAAATGCACTAGCTCCATCCCCACTGCTGCTTTCCTATAGGGAAGGGTCATAGCTCAGTGGTGAACCATCTGCTTTGCATATGGGAGGTCTCAAGGTCAACCCCCAGCACCTCCTGGTAGGGCTTGGGGAGACCCCCATCTGAAATCCTGGAGAGTTGCTGCCAGTTCCTCTTCACAGGGAATGCTGGGAGTCATAACTCTGGGAGAGGAATGGGAAGAGAAAGCCATAACTTTAAAAATGATGTCGTAGTGATTTGCATGTGGCCTATGTGCAGGGCCAGATTTAGGTTTGATGAGGCCCTAAGCTACTGAAGGTAATGGGGCCCTTTATATGTCCAGCTGCCCTTTGTCAACAACACATTGGCCCTGTTTTTTGTGTTGAATACCGTATTTTTCGCTCCATAAGACACACTTTTTTTCTCCTAAAAAGTAAGGGGAAATGTCTGTGTGTCTTATGGAGTGAATGCGTGGTCCCTAGAGCCAAATTGCCGAGGGGCAAAAAGTAGATCATGCTCTTTTTTTAGAAAGAGGGAAGGGGGTGTTGAAACAAAGCCACCGAGCAGCTGATCGGCAAGGGATCGGGAGGGACATAAGCGACCCTAGAGATAAAGGGGGCTGCCTGGGAGGGGGGAGGTAAAAGCACATGGATCCTCAGGATTTTTGCATTGGGTCACCCCAAATTCTCCATCAGATCACATGCATGTCCATGGCTATAGCCTGCACCAAAAAAAACCATGCATCTACTGTTTTGTGGGGCCGCAATGGCGCAAAAACATGGTTACAAAGCATGGATCCACATGGATCCTCAGAATTTTTGCATTGCCCCCCCCCCCAACTCACTGTCAAATCACATATCATGTCTGTGGAAACAGCATGAACCACAAAAATCATACATTCACTGTTTCATTCAGAATATTTTTTTTCTTGTTTTCCTGCTCTAAAAACTAGGTGCGTCGTATGGTCAGGTGCGTCTTATGGAGCGAAAAATACGGTATATGCTATATGGTAATTTATAGACATAATAGGTATCTAAAGCTATTTGCCGTTGTTGCTATATGTAGGTTTTATTTTATTTGTTTTTTATCATATATTTTGGAAATGTACATCCAGTTTTCTTTTCCTTAAAAAAAAAATTGGGGAGCCCCAAGAGAGTGGGGCCCTAAGCTATACCTTGTTTAGCTTATACGTAAATCCGGCACTGCCTATGTGTGTTCAGCTGGATGTGCAAGTCCTTCCTCTGAGAACTTCCACTGAATTTGCAGTGATCCAGGTAGCGGAGCCAGCAGAGATGGTAGCATTGGAGGTTGGGCCGGGGTCCACAACCCTTCTCTCTCTTGCCTCCAGTACCTTGAAGGTCTGGAAGTACAAATGAAACAAAGATGAAATTTATACAGTGCACTTTTGGGGGGGGGGGGGTCTTTCAGATATTTCAATTCCATCCTCAATGTTCTCTGCACAGTGTATTCTTTTTCAATAATTATATTTAAGGTGATTACTTAACAATACTTTAAATGTTCCTACTCTTTCACATTTTGATATACCAAGGCCAGATATTTTAACTTTTCTGAGATTCCTTTGCATTAATTATCAGTTCTCTTTGGTGTTTGCAACACCTCCAAATTTAATATCATCTGTGAACTTAATTAATGTGCTGTTTATGTCTTCTTCCAGATCATTAAGGGAGATTTATTATAATTAAGATTTTATGAAAGTAAAGTCTGAGGAAAAATCTCTCTACTTTGTCAATGAATATAAATGCCTTAAGTGCCTCCAATTAATCTATGATAAATAATAATGGAGAGGAATTTATTCCTTAGCTCATAAAATACATATTCGATGGCTAATCTAGAAGACTGGATTCCTGTTGCCTGAGGGAACCTTTTTTCATTCGAAGAGCAACATGCCCCTTATGGACAACCCTCTGGAGACAAGTGCCGGGTGCAGCCTGAGGCAAAATGGGAAATATATATGACTCTTAGGCTAAATTCCAATCACACATGTCAGACTTTTACACGCACACATGTCAGGCAAAAGCACTTGGGGATGGTGTGAAGGAGGACCTAGAAGAAATGTAGCCTGAAGAGAGGGGATGTGACCTGGGAGAGTCACAAGGGGTTAGCAAAAGGGGACTTGAAGACCTCATTCAGGCCTCAGGTAGGGATGGAATTTTCTGTGTTTTCTGAGCTTATCCACCTTTTCTAATTCCTACCTGCCTCATTGATCTTGACAAAAATCAAGTGTGTGTTGGTATTTTACCACTTCCATTAAAAAATGCAAACAATTCTCACATATTATACTTATTATTATTATTATTATTATTATTATTATTATTATTTGCATTTTATATCTATATGAACTTCAGGTTTCTTAAAGTAGCCAGCACATAATTAGAGGTGGGAACCTCCAGCCCACGGGCATAATTAGGCCTGCGAGGCCTCTCCATTTGGCTCCACAAGGGCATTTCATCCAAGGCACACCTACCTGTCCTACCTTTGGGGCAGGTAAAGGAGGGACTTGGATGAAAGGGGTTTTGACTCTGCAAAGCCCCTTGCATAGCACTTCCAAAATGATGACAATCAACTGATTTCTGGCACTTGAGAAACAGTATGGTATACACTTTTTCAGCCACATGGTTTCAAACATGACACTACTGTCAAACCACGCACCTGTCAAACTTGTACCAGCAAGTATTGTTCGTGTGATAATTGTAACAGTTTCGAAGGAGCCTATATTAATTCTTAGAGAAATTTTTTTTAAAAAAATGCCAAGAATATAAATGAAAATCATTAACCAAATGGAAGAAACTTCCATCCTTTTTATTATCTCCAGAGGAGGAGGGGGAGGAGGAAGAGGAGGAGGAGGAGGAGGAGGAGGAGGAGGAGGAGGAGGAGGAGGAGAAGAAGAAGAAGAAGAAGAAGAAAAGGGTTAGCCTTGGTATAGTTATTTACTGATTTCTTTTTCAGTTCCTCAATTGGTCTCATATATTAGAAGCGCAAATACTTTGGAAAATATTGGCTAGCTGAAATGAGCTGAATAATGATGTTATCAATACTGTAAATTGAATAATTCCTCAGTTTAACACATGCTTCTAATTATTCTCTTCAATCAATACATTTTCTTCTCCAGAATGCAAATACTTGCTTCTGAAAGGAACAAAAGGTAAGGATGAGCTGAAACAGGGGCGCCTCTTCTGATCAATATTTTGCACCCATGCTCAGATGAAGAATTCATTTCTGCCTTTATCTTTCAGAGGGCCCAAGAAAGATATTTGCCCCTCTAAAGTGACAGCATTACAGTGCAAAGGCATATCCCTGGGGACAGGAAGTGCTTTGCTAGCAGGAGGCGGAACAGGGTCCAATTTGGATATCTCTCCCTCTGCCCTTTGGATGTCCCTTGTTGTTGAGGTGGGGATTTCTTCTGTCCACCTGCTTAGCCCCTCCCCAGCATCCAAATCAGTATCTCTCAAGCCACTGGGCCCTTCCCCAGGATCAATGGCCAGACTCTCACCTCAGTCCTCCATCCCCTTCTGACCAGCCCTGCCAGGAAGTATCATCGGAAGGCAGGACATGTTCTCAATCATGCAGGGGGAACCATGCACATCTACTGCTCTGTGCAGCCAGTGTGGTGTAGTGGTTAAGAGCGGTAGTCTCGTAATCTGGGGAACCGGGTTCGTGTCTCCGCCCCTCCACATGCAGCTGCCGGGTGACCTTGGGCCAGTCACACTTCTTTGAAGTCTCTCAGCCCCACTCACCTCACAGAGTGTTTGTTGTGGGGGAGGAAGGGAAAGGAGAATGTTAGCCGCTTTGAGACTCCTGAAGGGGAGTGAAAGGCGGGATATCAAATCCAAACTCAGGTCTTGAGTAGAGGCAGCACCAACCGTCTTCCCTACTCTCCCTACTATGTATTCAAAGTCATGTCTAAATGGTCCTCAGCCCTCAGCCCTGTGAGACCTTAATTGTGAAACGCCTGCTGAGCTTATGGCCGTGCGGCAGTTAGCTTGGCCCTGGGGAAACTGCATTGTGAAATGTTTTTTTGTGTGTGTGCACATATGTCTGTTTTGAACAAAAACACAGGGTCAAGGCAGCCAGCTCCAGAAGTGTCTACAACACAATAAACAGAGCAGTTGAGGCGAGCGCTTCACCTGATCAAGGGAGATTAACTCTTTTCGATTTACTTTCTGCATCTTCAGAAGAGTGGTACTGTGCCTAACTGTCATTCATCCCCTATGGTAGCTGGCTTTTAAAATCCCCTGCAAAGGTATTATCTGTTGATAAACCTGTGCCAAACATCTATGAAATATTACAGAGCTACCTAAGACTCAATTAGCTTGACTTAAAATAGTAGGCACCGTATCTGGATTTTATTCAAATCCATTTTTGATTCATTTGCCAGCATGATATTTTTAAAGGGGCTTGGTTATTTCTTCTTTCACTATTACGCTTACTTTAGATTTGAATTTGTGCACTAAATACACGGCATGCATTTATATAATAAATCCCCAAGCTTTCAAACCATTATGCTTTTTATCCAGATCTATTGATATTATGCAATCTTCACAGGATGCAACTGTCCCTATTCACCAGGGACATTCCCTTTTTCCCCATTTCCTTGTAAACCACTTCTCCCATTTTGCCTCTTGTTCAAAGTTTGGGGGTGCCCTAAAAATATGGTCAATGTGTGAAGTTGCACAAATGTGCACTAGACAAATTATCACAGTCAGGCTGCATTCAGACAGCACTTTATTCCCTTTTCCCAGTGTTTCCTTACCTGGTAATTTATGTGTTCTATGTGAACTTTCACACAGCATGAAAGATTTAGCGAAAACTGCACAGAGCAAGCTAAATAGGGCTTTCAACAATGTGTCGTGGATGGAGAAGAGAGAAGGTGCTCAGGCACTAGTCCTTCGTCTGATAACAAGGTCTTCTAAGCACACAAAAACACCCTTAATTTCACCTGTGAAATCTTGAAGGGTCTGCTGGGCTCTCTGCAGCGTTCTCAAAATATTTTGATCTGTTTTTTTAAAAAAGAAAGAAAAAACTCATGCAGAACACTCAAACTGGAATCTGGAGTCAATCAAAAGAATATAAACAAAGTTGTTCCAGCTGACACACACTTATCTGTCATTCCAGCGTGACTTTCTCCACCTATGTCATTACCAGATAATGATTACTCAGAGTCCAGGGGCTACTTGCTTTCTGGGCTCCAATCCAGACCAAAGTCAACAGGGTGGTATCCTAGGCAATGAAGTCTATACCAAGCTGCTTTCAAGTCCCTGGAAAAGGATGTACACCGTCTTAATCTACTGTGCCGACTTGGATGATGCACTCATCAATGCAGAGTGGCTTTAAGGCCTTGGTTTGCCAAATGAGTGCGTATGAGTTCCAGGGAGAGGGAAACATAAAAGATGTAGAAAGAACACCGACCTGATCGCTCTGAAGTTTACAGCATGTCCTTCTTTGAAGGAGAACTACTTGAAAATGATTTACGGATGGTATTTAACTCTGAGTAGGCTTGCTAAGGTTTATAAGACTGAAAATGCTGGAGATGCAAGGAAGTTGAGGGAACGTTCTTTCATATGTGGTGGACCTGTAAAAGGGTAAAAGTATTGGGAAATAATCCAGAATGAATTGGGGGGGAAATAATGTTTAAAAGTACCTTTTCCAATAAAAAACAGAAACCTTTTCGTTGGGGATAATTCAGGCTGAAATTCCCAGGTGTCAAAAAATGGTTATTTATGTATGCCACTACTGCAGCCCATGTTTTGTTGGCCCAAAAATGGAAAACGAGTGAGGTCCCAACTAAAGAAGAATGGCAACTTAAACTGATGAAATATGTGCATCTTGCAGATTTAACATATAGAATAATAGAACAAGAAGAACATACATTTAGAGAAGATTGGGAAATGTTTATTGAATGTATGGAGGAAAATTGTGTACACTTGAAAACATTGGCAGCATTAAGATAAATTCAACAGTGTAAACAAGTTTTGATAGATGTAATAATGGATTACTGAATAGTTTAGTTTATGTAAAATACGCAGGGATTTATGATATACACAATGAGCCACGGAAAGGGAAGAGAAGTCATTGACATTTTAAGGTTGTTTAAATGAATATTCTAAATTATAAAACAGAAAATTTAATTTAAAAATGAGAGTGAGAGTGAGATGAAGCTGCATCCTTCTGCTGGATGAAAGATTGGTTCTTGCTAGAAAACACTGATGTCCTAGATCTGGAAGGGTTTAACAATGCTTTTGGATGGCATGCATATTTGTGGTACGACAAGGTAAAGTCTCATAAGTTATTTAAAAACCATATTGTCAGGAAATCTTTGTTTACTGTCTGGATTAAATACAAGGACTTACTTGAAAACAAGACTCCGAGGTGGCTGTCACCGATGGAGGCTAAGGCCACAAAAATACTTAATATGGGGGGTGGCTGGGCAAAATACTGTGAAATAATAGAAAAAGTGGGGGACACTTGGAGGTTGCAGAGCTTTGAAAAATTGAAAGGAAAGGTGCGAGACTGGTTTCATTACGCCCAAATTTTAGAGATCTTTAAAAAGGACAAAAAAATTGGTTTCCAGGTGGAAAAATCAAAATTAGAGTCAGAACTACTTGAACCTAAGACGAAAGTGCTTTCAAGAATGTATAACTTGTTGCTTAAATGGAATACTCAAGATGAGACAGTTAAATCAGCCATGATAAAATGGGCACAAGATATTGGGTACAACATTATGTTTGAAGACTGGGAAAGGTTATGGACCACCGGTATGAAATTTACGGCATGTAGTGCCTTAAAAGAAAACATTATGAAAATGATGTACAGGTGGTACATGACCCCAGTCAAACTTGCAAAGATATATCATTTGTCTGACAATAAATGTTGGAAATGTAAGGAGGCTGAAGGAACATTCTTTCACCTTTGGTGGACATGCCCGAGGGTGAAGGCTTTTTGGGAAATGATTTATAACGAGTTGAAAAAGGTATTTAAGTATACCTTTCATAAGAAACCAGAAGCCTTCCTTTTGGGCATTGTGGGCCAGAGAGTGCTAAGGAAAGATAGAACTTTCTTTTTATATGCAACTACAGCAGCAAGAATCCTTATAGCCAAATACTGGAAGGCACAGGAGTTACCCACACTGGAAGAGTGGCACACGCAACTGATGGATTACATGGAACTGGCTGAAATGACTGGCAGAATCCGAGACCTGGGAGAAGAGGCAGTGGAAGAGGACTGGAAAAAATTTAAGGACTATTTACAAAAACATTTTAAGTTATATGAATGTTGAGAATTTGCTAAGTCTTGAGAAAAACATGCTTCAGTATTGAGATTTGGAAATGATTGAAACTAAGTTACGACTGAGAAAAGCTTAATCTTTAGAGTAAATAATTAGATGAAAATACAAAAACACATGAAACAAGGTATTAATTTGCTGTTGATTTTTATTGTAAAGAATGCAGGGATGGAGGATGTGGGGAAGTCCAGTTGATGTTGAAAAAAGATTTGAAAAAGTGAATTTTTTTCTTGTTTCTTTACTTTGTATAAAAGCTTCTGTGGTGTTATTGACGATGTATTGATGTTGTACTTTGACCCTGGAAAACAAAGCAATAAAAAAATATTTAAAAAAAAAATAAAAAAAAATGAGAGTGAGAGAGAGAGAGAGAGAGAGCGCACCTACTGGAGGGAAATGGAAATAATAAATGTGATCTATTTGCAAGCTGCATTCGGATCATTTAGACCCATTCTGGCACTGAGATCACCAAGGTGGTGACAGTCACAGGTGAGCTGGGGTTGTTCTATCAAGTGGGGAGGGTCTTCTATTCATGGAGGCTTCCTTGCATAATCAGGGTTCTGAATCACAAGTGCAGCCTCCATGTGTACAAGAAACTTCCTGCTTTGGAGGGTTGCCCTTAACACACCACGGGATAGAAAGATGGAGAAGGTGGCTGCTGGAGAGGGCGAGGCTTGCCTGCATGCCCCCACTTTTTTTCTGTGATTAGGAGCATAGGAAACTGCTTTATATTGAATCAGAGCATTGGTCCATTTGGTTTAATCCAGACTAGCAGCAGCTTTCAGACAATTGTCCTACCAGCTCTTTCCAGAAGTGCCAGCGATCGAATCTGGGACTACCAGTAGATGCTCTTCACTGAGGTCCAGCACCGAGGGCCTTCTGGCAATTCCCCCCTGTGAGAAACGAAGTTACAGGGAACCAGACAGAGGGCCTTCTCAGTAGTGGTGCCCGCCCTGTGGAATGCCCTCCCATCAGATGTCAAGGAGATGAAGAGCTATACAACTTTTAGAAGACATCTGAAGGCAGCCCTGTTTAGGGATGTTTTTAATATTTGATGAATTATTGTATTTCAATCTTTTGTTGGAAGCTGCCCAGAATGGCTGGGAAAACCCAGCCAGATGGGCGGGGTATAAAATTATTATTATCATCATCATTATTCCCATGATTGTCATCATGCAAATGAACTGAATGCTTGGAACTGAATTCTTTGCACATGTGATTGTGTGCATAGTTGCAATTATTGTAAATACAGTGAACAACCCCATTCTTCTAATAGGACACTTCAAATGGAAGGGGCATTGGGGGGCATCCAACTAAACAGATCCACCAGCACGAGGATTTCCAATTGTGCGACAGAACTTTCACTTGCTCTCTTCTCCCCATGCTCTCCTGCACCCTCCCTCAATCTGCTCCAGAGGGGTTTGGGGAAACCTCAGAACAGATTTAGGGAGAGGAGACGGAAGGGAAGTTCATTTACAGAGTTGAAAGCTCTTGCGCTAGCGTGTTCATTTCATTGGGAACAAACCATAGCCTTTGCCTTTTTGAAATCCACATTTTTGTTATAGGGCAAAGACAAAAGGCTATCTATTGCCAGGAATAAACACCAGGGTAAAGTAAGTTTTTCCACAAACTAATCTGAGATGCATTAGTGGCTCAACATGGCAATACTAATTATGGTCTCTTGAAAGAACCAAATGCTGTGCATATAGATTTGGTTAGAGCAACTATCCCCACCACCACCAGAATGTCATTATCCACGTCTTGTTTTTCGGTGTCCCGGAGCTTACATAATCATCCTAGTAGTTCATACAGTAAGTGCATAGCAAAGTAGGGCCAGGAGGAGATTGTCTTCTTTTCCTGAGCTCCTGGGTAGGTCAACTTCTCAATGAGACAGCATCTTGTCACCCCGAAGCTTGTATTATCTAGTGGTCCTTGAATATTTTTAATAGATTGGACCTACAGAGACTGAGGGCTTCCCTTGTCTGACCATAAAGGTAAATGTGTGTGTGTTTTAAAAAAATAATTATTTGAGATCCCCGTGAAAGGTTTTCTGAATGTCAAAGAGAAGGAGAGAAATCAAGGGTTTAATTCACAGTCCACAGATCTGTTGTCATGAAAACGCTAGCAGCAGACTTTACTAACCTAAGGAGACATTTCCATGGCGAGCCTGCAATTTCCCCATACAGATAAACTATCCATCTTTCAACTCATTTGTATGCAGTAGAATTCTTGTCTGAACCCTTCAGGTTATGACCATGACACTGGGATACTTTTTATTTTTTTTCACCTTCCCTTAATTGAAAATCACAAGGTAACAATAGCTAAGTTCTGTGCTGTATAATCTCTTCATCTCTCTGGAAAATCAATGATTCCAAGGCAGACCCCTACTAATAGAACCATAAAGTAATTCAAATATCTCCTGCTATATCGCTGTTTTTGTCTTTGCTGTTGATTCCATTCACTCCCCCCCCCCAAAAAAAAACCTGGTTCAGTTCTTTCTCCTGCTACTAAAATTCTAAGGCTGTAATCAAACCTTACTTGTCAGAAAGTAAGACCAATTTAGAATCATAGAATTGTAGAGTTGGAAGAGACCCAGAGAGTCATCTAGTCTAACTCCCTGCAATGCAGGAATCTCAAAGTAAAGCATCCCTGACAGATGGCCATCCAACCTCTGTTTAAAAATTTCCAATGAAGGATAGTCCACCACCTTCCAAGGGAGTCCATTCCACTGTTGAACAGCTCTTACCATCAGAAAGTTCTTCCTGATGTTTAGTCAGAATCTCCTTTCTTATAACTTGAAGTCATTGGTTTGGGTCCTACCCTCCAGACCAGGAGAAAACAAGCTTGCTCCAACTTCTATGTGACAGCCCTTTAGATATCTGAAGATGGCTATAATATTTTTAGTCTCATTTTTCTCAGTCTCATTTTTTTCCAGGCTAAACTTACCCAAATCCTTCAACTGATCCTCATAAGACTTACTTTCCAGATGTTTTATTGACTTGGTTGTCCACCTCTGCACACATTTCAGCTTGTCAAAATTCTTCTTAAATCATGGTGCCGTCAATTGGACACAGTACTCCAGGTGTGGTCTGAACGAGGCAGAATAGAGTGGTACTATGACTTCCCTTGATTGAGACACTATACTTCTGTTGATGCATCCTTTTCACATGTATTACTGAAAAACCAGGTGTCCCCCATCTTATATTTGTGCAGCTGGTACTTCCTGCCTAAGTGTGGAACCTGACGTTTGTCCCTATTGAAATTCATTTTGTTGGTTTGGACCCAGTTCTCCAAGCTGTTAAGGTCATTATGAATCCCAATTCTGTCTTCCACAGCATTAGCTACCCCTCCCCAACTTGGTGTCAATAGGACTTACTTCTGAGTAGACATGTTTAGGATTGCACTGTAAGGTACTAAATAGCTATGTGGCTTTACACATTCGTAGCCCTCTGGATGTTCCTGGACTACAGTTCCCATCATCTCTTACCCTTGGACATCCTAGTTGGGGCTGATGGGAGTTGGAGCCCAACATCTGGTGTGCCAGAGGCTCTTGACTCCTACTTTTTTAGAACAGCTTCTTCTGGAATGGGCAGAAAATATTGATTCTGAGATACACAGTCTACTGAAAGATGCCTCTTCACTCGTTGGAAATTTGCTTTTTAAAATGAAGGGCACATAATAATTTTGTGACCAGTTCCAAGTTCCTTGCAGAATCCATACAGCCCTGTGGATCTATATACAGCTCACATACTGATATTTAATTATGAAACAATGATTCAGTATAAGGCAAATTCCTGTGTTCTAGGGGCTGCTTGAAAGCCTATACCCTAGTCTTTCTCTTTTTTGGGAAGGGAGTTTAAAACTTATTAACACATATTCAAAATGAGACCTCAGCCAGCCACTTCTGTGTGCCCAGATGTCAAGTGCATATATCATCATTCTTCCCTCTCTCAAAAAAGTGTTGTGAGACTTAATTAATTAATGTCTGTAAAGCATGGCGAGATCCTTGTATTATTAAGTGCACTCCTCGTCCAGTTCCCCAAGTGACTCCTCATTGCCAGAAGCAGTATCTCCTGTCTATTATCAACAGGCAAGCAGCCAACAGAAGAAAGGCAGGAGAGGAATTGGTACTAGGAGAATCGGTTTTTTAAAAGACACTTAAATGTAAGAAGAGCAAAGGAAACAAAAAACAAAAAAAGAGCATCACAGAAAGGGGGAGCAAACTCTGGAATAAATCAGAGCCTTCTTATCTCTTATTTTTCTCCACCCTGTGGGCTGATTTCTATGGCTTTAGGCTATAGTGCTATGCAGTTATGTATGGGAGTAAGTGAACACGACAGCTTTTTATCCTTAGGATGAGGCCAACGTCATCCTAATTCATCCTAAGAAAAGCCCTGCTGGATCAGGCCCATCTCAACCAGCAACTTGTTCTCACAGTAATAATATTAATAATAATAATTTATTATTTGTACCCCGCCCATCTGGCTGGGTTTCCCCAGCCACTCTGGGCGGCTTCCACAAAGACCAAAAATACACTAAGATGTCACACATTAAAAACACATTAAAAACAGGGCTGCCTTAAGATGTCTTCTGAATGTCAGGTAGTTGTTTATCTTTTTGACATCTGATGGGAGGGCGTTCCACAGGGTGGGTGCCACTACCGAGAAGGCCCTCTACCTGGTTCCCTGTAGCTTTGCTTCTCGCAATGAGGGAACCGCCAGAAGGCCCTTGGCGCTGGACCTCAGCACCCGGGCAGAATGATGGGGGTGGAGATGCTCCTTCAGGTATACTGGGCCGAGGCCATTTAGCCAAACACAAATCCAAACACATGAAGCCGAGTAGCCAAACACAAATCCAAACACACGAGGCCGAGTAGCCAAACACAAATCCGTGCGAAGTCTACAAGCAGAACCTGGGTCCAGCACTACTCTAATGATTCCTAGAAACTGAAATTCAGAGGCATGCTTCCTCAGACAGCAGAGAGAGAGCATAGTCATTTGACGTGGTAGCCACTGACAGCCATATCTTCTGGGAATTCAACTAATTCTCATTTAAAGCCATTGCTACATCTTGTGGGAGCGGGCTCCATACTTTAACTATGCACTGTCAGTCCCCAGATGGCCCCGGGTTCTAATATTATGAGAGATGGAGAAAAACTTATACCTAGTCACTTTTTTCACACCATGCATCATTTTGAAAACCCATGTCAACAACAACAACAACAACATGTAGTGGGGTTTGTATCATTTTGTCTTTATATTACCAAACATTAAAACTCAATGGAAGAAGAAATAAAATACTTATTCTTTGCAGGCAACAACCCTGACTGACAGATTCGCCAAGGTCTTAAGAAAAGGGTCTTTCACATCATCTCCTACCTTACCCTTTTAACCGGTGATGTCAGGGATTGAACCCAAGGCTCTCTGCACACAAAGTGGCGAGATGTTCTGTTTTCCAATTGGCCATAGCCAGATGTTCTGGCGGAATTCTGCATGTAGACTGCAATCAAACATGCAGGTTAGATTCTTATAGACTTTGGGCAGTGCTCAAACTACGAGAGGGCAGAGAGTGCCCCATTGCTTTTCTGGATGTTCCCTCCTTAACTACTTGTTAATTGTATTCACCTTTATTTAGATGCCACAAAGCCCCACCAGGTCAGATTCTGCTTGTCCCTCCAAGCAGGGCAAGATTTGGAGTCGCTCCCTTCCTTTCCTCCCTTTTTGCTCTCTAATTCTCTGCAAAGGCAGTTTTTATTTTTATTTTTATATATATATACACACACATATACACACACATATATATTCTCTCTCTCTCTCTCTCTCTATATATATATATATATATATATACCTGGAACTTACATTCTCTCCTATCAGCTAACAGAAACAAAACAAAACCAAAGTAGAGAGTTTGGTGATAGATGGCACAGCAGAAAAATCACCAGTCCACACAATGTGTTCCAGCACATCTACAGTCAGGTAGGTAACAAGCAATTTTTTTCCCTTGATTGGTTAAAATCCAGGTTAACTGTGGAAAAACTTCAGGCTGCCACTTGAATGGGGAGAACATCATGTAGATGATGCCCTCCCCGAAAATCAAGGCACATTCAGCGTAAAGTCACATTAAACTCCTGTGGGGATGAGCCAGTCTTTTAATTATGTGGGTTCTTTGGCACATTAGACTACTGATATTTGCAGTAAGGAGGTGAAGAGGCTATACTGATTGATTTTGCATTGTTCTATATTTTATATTGGCATAGATTTTATTCATTTTCATATTTTAAGTACAACTTTTCAATTTGCATGGTTAGGAACCCTCCAGATCATAGCATACATATACATATACATATACATATACATATACATATACATATACATATACATATACATATACATGTGTGTGTGTGTGTGTGTGGTGCGAATGATGGTGCTGCTGCAGGCTGAAGATGGAGCAAGCAGCACTGCTGCTTTAAAAAGCCGTCCTTTTCCCGTTTCACGTGCCAAGCCATGTTGCTGTTTTGTAATGATCTGCTTCCATCAGAGTGCACAATTCCTCCTCCCGTCTGACTCTGCTGATCATTCTGGTAATTAAGTCTCTTTTGATTCTCTTTGGCAGCACACCATCTGCACAAGAAGGCACACCTGGAAAACTGGCTTGCCTCTGGTTTGGCTGTCCTTGATTAAACTCTGTTTAAAATGGAAAACCTTAATCAAAAGACCTGCCTTGCAGGAGAGAGCTGGGCTTGTACTCTTTCTCTCTCAACACCGTTCCTCCCTCCAAGATGCCTTCAAAAGCCAGAAGCGCTGAGATTCGGCTTTTGAAAGGTCCCCAAAATGCCCACGGTGCACAGGCTCTACACACGAAATAATTTACCATTAAAAAGCAGCAAAGAAACTCACAAATTCTAACAGAGATTAAACCCAAAGACAGCTCTCAGATATGATTCCATATAATTGGCTTCCTCTGAAGTAAGTAAGTACACTTTCCACAGATTTTTAAAATAAACATAAACTATAGGTTTCCTCCATGTGCTCAGTGCAGGCCATATCTGCTGCCCCCCCCCCCAATGTGAACACTCCAGTGACTCCATTCTGACCTCTATGCATTTGGTGAGAGGCCTTGAAGACCTGGATGCCTTTGTGCATACAGCTATTTTCACATTGGTTCCTCCATGCAGTCAAGAGCACTGCACAATTACCTTCTGAAAATGGCTACAGTAGAACAAGAAAGAGTGTTATCTATCCAGTTACATTATAGAATTTTAAAACTCACCGGTTTTTTAGTTACCATAGGTCTCTGAAAAGCAGACCCTCCAAGCGTCCCTATTTTCCAGGGAAAGTCCCAACTTTACAGAAGCCATCCCAGTTTATGATTTGAACCCAGAATGTCCCTCTTTTCCTTAGGATGTCCCTATTTTCATCTGCAAAATATGGGCGGTGTATAAATAATAAAATTATTGTTTTTATTACTATGGAACAGGATGTCCCCATTTTCATCTGAGAAATGTTGGAGGGTATGGAAAAGAACGTAAGGTAAATAAACATGCTCATGGAATGGAACTTATACATATGGTGTGTGCAATGTCTGTTACACTGGAACTACACTGGGAAGAAAATCGCCCTCCTCTTTTAGACTTCAAGAGGGGAGTAAACTTCTCCCAAGCAAGGCAGAATCTCAGTCCCTAAGCTTGGGTTAACTGCTGTCCTGAGAATCATTCAGGGAATACTGCTGCCCCTAGAGGCCAGCTCTAAAAAAGTCTTTCTCCCCATTCCTACTTACCATAGGTGATGGGGGAAATGCCAGTGATGGAGACAGTGTCAGGAGATCCTACACACGAGTAGGAGTCCAGTAGAGACACATGCCCGACTGGCATGTTCTCTCCCTCCTGGTCGTTCACTCGGGAGATTCAAAATCTTTCTCCAGCCCGAACATCACAGCGACTGATACCCCAGAGGCATCAGAACACTTCAGGATCAGTAGCGTATAGGCAGTCAGTGTACAGACTCAGTAGCGCAGCTTTTTTGGCTAAACTATGTTTATTTACATATGTACACTTGGAGCATCGTAACTCAGCTCCTTCCTCTTCAGCATCAGACAGCAAAGAGAAAGAATAGAGGACAAATGTTCTACATCACAGAAACACAGTAATATAAACATCCTGTCTCCGTCCTTCCCACAATGTGGAATGAAAACATACACAATCATGTGATAAAAACAATCCCAAGACTGCAACACTGGGAATGAATCCTAACAGACAGATGTGTCATCACACTACTTTAACAAGCACATCTTAGCAGTGGAGGCTTGTATGTTAGGGCAAACGAGACACAGTCATACCAACCTCAGTCTGCCCTCAGACAACCCCCACCTTCCTGGCATCTTATTTATGGGCACTCCAGGGAGGGAGGGAGATGCCTGTCAGCTTTCTGTTTCTTTGTCTCAGTGTTGCCCTTGTGGGACTCATCAGGCAGGAGAAGAAAAACAAAACTGGAATTTGTAGGCCCTACCTGTCATTGGCTCTGGCTCCACCTCCTCTCAGCCTCCTTACTTTCTGCCCTACCGTTTTCCAATGGTCACCAGCTGCACATTAGCTGAATATATTACATCAACAGGATGTCATGAGTGGATGTTTCCAGCCCCTTCATTTTCTAAACCAGTTGCTGTCACGTGGTTTTACTTCCCAAACAAAAACACCAAAGGGCAAGTGAAAGTGACAGATCCTCAAAATACCTTTTAAGGGGTGGGGGTGGAAGGATACAGGGGGGAAAACCACAAGGAGATTTTATGCTGTGCTTCTCTGAGAGGCCCACTATAGATGGAGAAAGGTGACTTTTGTCTGCCTTTGTGCCATATAGATTTTGGAACTACTCCAAGGGCTGAAACAATCCATTGTATAAATTAGACAAACTCTTGTTGGCTCTTTTACAGGCAGCTTCCATCTCTGTGTTTGTGAAAATTACAATTAAAATACAGGGCTGCCTTAAGTCTCTCAGGCCACATAGTCTTCTGCCTAATGCTCCATTTCTGTCCATGTAGTAGCCCTCTTCAGAGATGTGAGATAATATTGGGTGGGGAGGAGACAGAATGTACTCTGCATATGTTCAGGAATATGTGTTTCTTAGAAAATAAAAAGCTATTAACCTATGGCATTCCAAACATTTTGAGTATTCGCTTGAATTCCTCCTACAATATCCCTGCATTAGCAATCTGGGTACCCATCAGAAAGAAAGAGGAACTCTTTCTTCTCCCACCCCACTTACCATAATAGCATCTTGACCAGGGGCCCCCTCAAACCAAGCAGTGCCACTGGCTAAATCTCAAAATGCATTTAACATGGGAAGTGTTCAAATTACCGAGGAAGAAAGAATCACTTGAAAGCCGACAATGGCCTCCTCTAATGGGTTGCTTAACAGCAAGGATGCAATTACAAACAACAACAAAATGTGCTTCATTTACCAAGCAATATATTCTTTATCCTTGAGGAAAGACTTTCTCAGGTAGCAAGGTGGCCCGCCTAATTATGCTAATTTCAAATCTGCTGCAATGAAATTCAGGTCATAGGGGACAAATTGTCACAGAGGATGGAAGCAATGTGCACTGTGTGGCAGCGTTAAAAGGGAACAATTTAAATCTCCCCAAAAGTCGTTGTGTGTTGGAGGACTATGGATGGAATCATAGATCTGGAAGGACCTTTGCAGTCCAGCCTCCTGTTGAGTGTAGGAGATCCAGAGCTGCAGTGTCCAGAAATAACAGTTGCTCAGTCTCTGCTTAAAGACCTCCAGCATGGGAGAGCCCACTACATTTTAATTGGCTCCATTGTCAAACTGCTCTTACCATTAAGAAGCTTTTCCTAATGTTAGACCGAAGCTTACTCTCCTGTAACGTATTAACATACTTAATAGCTAATGCATATACTTGCCGTAGACAAACCTCAGGGTGCCCCATTCCTTCTGTGCCATTTGCTCTCACATATTAATTTGTTCAGTATATGTCAGGGACCCAGGAGAGGGAGTCAGTGATTTATGGGGTTTGGTGCTGCCTGCAAGGTGGCAACCATGGCAGCAGGATGTCATGGACTGGCTGAAGGGGATGAGATTGAGGAGGAATGGTGGAGATCGCCCACCCCCCTTCTCCTGAAGCTTCCAGAGAAGAGGAAGGCAGTACAGTGGTACCTTGGTTTATGAACTTAATCCTTTCCAGAAGTCTGCTCTTAAACCAAAGCATTCTTAAACCAAGGTGTGCTTTCCCATAGCAGCGGGGAACTCAATTTCCAAATGGAACACACTCAACAGGAAGCGAAACATGTTCTTATTCCAAGGCAAAGTTCACACTTACTTTTGGGTTTGCAGCGTTCTTAATCCAAGTTGTTCATAAATTAAGCTGTTCTTAAACCAAGGTACCACTGTATTGAATTACAGCAGTGGTTTGAGGAAGGTCACAGCTCAGGGACAGGCGAACAAAAGAGTTGAGAGGAGTTGGGAGAAGGGAGGGCAGAGACAGAGCCAGGGGAGACAGAGCAGCTAGCTGTCATGTTATCACTGGAGAGTATTTCTGACCCCCCTTCTCCCAGAACTCAGCGTTCATTGAGAGTGCAAGAGCAAAGGACTCAGCGACAATTAGCCCCTGGCGGCCACCATAAGGGGAAGTGCTGTTGCTAGGGAGGGAGTGGGGAGGAGCTCCGTTTGAGCAACGCCATTAATGGGATACAGACTTCACTCCTTGTCTCTCGCTATGATGATTGAATAAGCTCATTAGTAAGAACTCTGTTTTTCTCTGCTTCTTGCTGTCACCAGGGGAGGGAGAGAATTCCCCAAACCTGACACAGGAGGAGGAAGGGGCAGGGCAGTCCGAGATGGAGGGAGGTGCTCAGGATGCGGTGGAGAAGAAAGAGACTGTTCATGCAAGGGGTGGGCTGGTAGACTCCCCGCCATCCACCATCCCACTGTCTCCTAGAACCAGGAGAGGCATGCAGAGGGAAGAGCAGGGACAGCTTCTGTGTAGGCAGAGCCTCAGGTTGCACATGCGCACCCCATCAGATGAGGGTGCATAAGCTGGGGAGGAATGGTCACCCTGTTGCTGCAACTGCTCCACAGGGCACAAATCAATTGACTTACAGTAAGTTCCTTTGGCAGTGGTGGCGAAAGGGGAGAAAATTAAGGTAACCCTATGGTGTGCTGAACCCAGCATCCTGGTGTTGATGCAAATCTACCACTCCCTGTTCATCTGATCAATCATTAGATGAGTGGAATGGAGCCAGCAATCCCTGATCCTCAGGTGATTTGCACAAGTCAGATAAGCGGAGTGAAGTTGTCTGCCTGTTTGTGTTTCTGTCTGTGTGTGTGTGTGCATGAGAAAGTGTGGGGTGGCCACAGCCAGCAGCGGCATGTGGCCTCCAGAGGGTTAGCCCAGGATAAAAGCAGTCCTGGCCCAAGTAAGGTTAGCTTACGCCTGCTTTAAGGTAATAGCAAGAGTCCCAAGTGATGCTGGCTTTCTGTAAACAGCTAAGCTGCATGCACAGTCATCTTGTCTTCAACCCTAGAAGAGGACACAAGCTTGTTATTTCCCTGGAGTTTCCTCCACATACACAGAATGTCAATGAGTTTGATTTTGTGGCTGCAGATCTGTCTGGCCCTGAGACATACAGGCAGACGTGAAGGTAGAGAAATCCTCTGTTCACCTTTCCACGAGTGATCAATTGCAGCTCTTACCTTTAACCTTAGCATCTTCTCGCTGGTTTCAAACTCCTTGGGTTCGATTTTGAGAAAGCTTTACGCCATGTTCCTCACCTAATTTCCAGTGCTCTGTTTCATTTGGATGTATTCTTAGAATCCTCCCCTGTCTGTGGCACTCCCATTGTTACTGCCTTCAGCTGAAGTTGGATCCCACCTCTCACAACATGTTCTGAGTTATATGGCTGCAATGCTTACAAAAAAAATCAGAACCACTTCCATGCTTGAGAAGGCCCAGCATTAGGTGAACATCAGTGGAATGTTTTGGCACACTTGTTTCTGGTGTGCTGACTATAATTATCCCATAATTACTCAATGTAGCATCACTTATTTGTAAAAATCAGACATTGAGGTTAGAAAAAAGCAGGGAAATGCCCCGAGAAGTGTGGTATCAACAAATCATTAATGGGAACATGTATAAACACTACACAAGCAAATCAGGATGAATGCTCATTGCTGTTCTACTTCTCTGCCAAATAAAAAATAAAAATCAGAATGAATGCTCAATGAACCAGTTGTCTGGAGAACCCCACAGTGACTTGGCATCCACTGACTCAGCCCAAGTTCAAAGTCCAGAGGTGGGAACAGGACTTGAGAGATATAAAGGTCGTTCCATTGCAGATCATTTGAAGAAGCTAGTAGTAAAGTTTAGAGTTGCCATATTTCAAAAAGTAAAATTCCCACAAAGTTGTGTTTCCGATGCTTTTTCCATCGCGTTGCCTTACATCCTTGTGTTCCCTGACATGTTGCTGGTTTGGCAAAATTCCCCTCTGACACCCAAAAACCAGGACATGTCAGGAATTTTCCTTCTTGGAACCTTTCTCACCTCTATGCTCCTGTCTGGGGACAGACAGTCACTTCTGCTGGGGAACTCAAGGAAGATTACAATATTTTGGTTTCTGTTTTAACCCTGCTGCAGAAGTACATTTCATGGGGCCCTGGTGGGGGAGGTCAGGTCAAAAGGCAAAGTCATTTCAACAAAAATCATGGGACTGCCAGTGATGGCTAATTATATATTTTTTTATCTCCATAGGAAGTACATCCCAGATTCTTGAGTATCGCTAGTATTTAGTGGGAGGCTTCGCTTTATTCCTTAGTTTTGCTACTTCCATTCTTGAGGCTACCTTTACAAATAAAATTAAAAGACATGCTGCCTTCTGCATTAACTTGAAAAAAGAAAAACCAATCTGTATTTGCAGTTAATCAAGTGATTATTTTTTTCCCTTCCACCCATCTTTACGATAGTAGCCTAGCAACTTCCTGGAGGAAAAGGGGAGTCCCTGGTGATGTTGCAAATGATTTGATTGTTATCGCCTTTGCTTGATCTGACTTCTGCAAGTGTTTCAAAGTGTCCTTCTGCATAACTGGAAAAGTTTGATGGGAAGTTGAAAGGAAAAGGATTAGTAGGCTTGGCAGAACTCCCCCAGCCGCTCAAAAACTGTTTAAAAAAACAACTTCCCAAAGAAGTAGTATAGGCATCTCACACAACACTGAAGGAAAAAGCTCCACTCATATACTATGTAAAGAATGAAACTTTAACGTCTCTCTCACCCACTTTCCCCCCTTCTATTTTTCTTTCTCCATTTTCTCCTCTCTCCCCCACAACCCCACATTACCTACAACAAAAATGTCTCAAACTATTATTATTATTATTATTATTATTATTATTGAAGGACTCTATGATTTGAAACAGACACACTGAATGTAGGGCTGCCTTACTTCTGGAATTTCCCGGACATAGCTGGGATTCGTCCGTGGGAAATTGTGTCCTGGCAGAATGTTTGAAAACTGGTTAAAATGCCTGGGCAAACCCCAGTTATATGGCAGCCCATACTGGAAATCTTGAGATATATATTTTTGTGAATTTCCTTTTTTAAAAAAGAGCTTAGAACGCTCAACAACTTTGGGGAACAAGCAGCAACTTGTCCTTTGCCTCAGGCAGCAAAATATGTTGCGCTCACCCTGGCCTAGACTTAGAGAGAAGAGCATTCACAGTGGCACCCTTGTCCTTGACCGTTGCCCTTGTCTTCTTCTCTAAGCTGAGCACTCGCTCTGTGGAGCTACACATGGAATCCTCCTCAGCTGCTTCAAATACAGCATGACGGAGCACAATGCACTCCAGGGGGTATCGACCTTAGCAGGAAACACCCTGCTCAAACATCGGTACCCTCTAGAAGCAGTGCCCAAAGTGATGCAGACATAAAAGCAAAGCTATGGTTTGATTCGACATCGGGATGCAGGCAAACTCATCTCTGCAAGAATGTGGCTAATTAAAAGGCTTTTTGGCACTGGTAAAATTTCCGAGGCCTGATTTGGTCACACCCGCACTTGAATCAATTGCACTGGTTTATCTGCCTTCAGTGTCAGGGTTTGATCCTTTGCAATGCCACATCGACAGATGCACCCACCCTTGGATTTCAATTTATAACAAGCATTTAAAGGCTGCCAGTTCATCTGCTAATGGCTGCCAACTGGGACAGGGAACAATTCTGCTTTCCTTTCATCCACCTTTAGAAACCTTTCCGGGTCAGATTTTGTAGGGCAGCATGGAAAAGCTTGTGCATCACTCTCCTTCTTCTGCAGGTAATTAGAAGGTGTTTTGTCTCCACTACTGTCATTTCAGCACTTTTAAAGAACACTGCATTCCCCAGGCATTCTTTTTAAAAAGGTGAGTTACATACTTAGTTCAGTGGACGGTGGCAGGAAAAGAAATCCCTCAAGATTTTCAGAGCAAAACAGTCTTCTGGAGGCATGACTGGCTGATCCAGTGACATTAGCTATGGTACTACGAGTAGTAATGCACAAAACCATGACATGCTGATCGCAGCTAGAAAGGAAGGAAGGGACAGGCCTTGTTGGAATGGGCTTGGTATTTGCATTGGTTGATTAATCAGATCTGCAGGTGCCTTGCTCATTATTAATGTTGCGAAGGAGGATTAAAGATTAAGGATGGGAGGAGAGAAGGGTTTGCTTTGCTAGATAAATAAAAAATGAGGCTGTTTGTGGCTGGTGAATGTGCTAAAGATAGCAAGGTACCACGCACCTCTGGAACAGGTTTTGCATAACAGACACTCTTAAAGACATAAAATGCATTCTCCTGAAGACAGCTGGTTAGGAGGAATCTCCCACTTTTTCTGAGTAGCTGTTCTTTTAACCTCCTTTCTAAATTGGACCTATTTATACTGCATCTGATGTGTTATATTCAATGCAGGAAAAGCAATGGTTTGCAGCTGATGATGCTTCTTTAGGGTAAATGTGGGGTGCCTCTCTTGAGCAACCCTGGAGTGACACGTGCTCAGCCATCTGCTGTTGCATCCCCAATGCCCACTTCTGGCAGGTTGGGAACTCATGCAGATCTACACTCATGGTTTTTAATGTTAAGAAAGGGTTAAGGAATGGTTTTGATAATGTATATTGACACATGACATCCTACATTTAACATTCATAATGCACTATTAAAATGTGACACCCGAAGGCATTGCAGAGCAACCAGTAGCAGGGGGACAGTGTTTTGATGGGGGGACGCTTTAATTTACAAGTATGCCCTGTGACGTTTTAGAACGACATATCTAATATCGTTCTAATAATGTTAAACAGGTCAGTGTAGATCCAGCCCAGGTGTCAGGAGTTGCAACGAATCTGTGTGTCGCTGCCCCATGTGGTGAACCCCTGAACTGCAGTTACTCCTTCTTAGTGGGTAACCTTCCACATTGACTCCGCCCACCCAGACTGACCTTTGGATTTTTTGGAGCAAGAAGGAAAATAAAGGGTTCTATATTAATGTGGGAAATTCAAACAGTACCCTCAGCTGGGGCTGACATTTATTTTCCCACAATGCCGTATAATGATACTATGTCAGAGGCATTATGGGGAATATAAATGGAGGGTGCTAGATGCTAAATGTTAGGGGAGAATAAAGAGGAACCCAAAGCAAGCATTAGCTGCAAGGGGGTAAACATTTTGACTCCACAACAAAGATGTAGTCTTCAATTATAACCATTCAAAAATCCTTCTATCTAATAAACCATAACAATACATGGGAATTCCCCCCCCCCCACCTTAAATCTACCAGCAGTGGAGAACAAAATAATAGGGAGTTGGCATGTAATCTGGACTTTCCTAGATAATGACTGGAATTCCATTTCCCTTCCCCCTTCTCTCTATTTTAAACATTCATGGTGTCACAAAACTTCCACCATAAAATACCTTTTCCAGACTCTACAATCCGTGGAGCTGTAAATATTTTACAAGCGTACTTCCAATTAGAGATATCCTTGTGTCGTTAGTTTGAATGACACAAAATGTAAAACCACTTGGGTTGTAATCCTCAGAAGGGAAGGTCAAATTGGAAAAGTTTGGGTGCTATGTTTGCTCCTAAGAAGACAATGGTAGAGAGTTAAAGAAAGCTGTTATGATGGGGCAATTTTCCTGACAGTTTGCCTGCAGAAAGATGTAGGTTCACATCTATGTAGCATGGCTTGAGCTTCTGCTTGCTCCATGGGGAAGAGATTAAGACCACATTCACTCCACACATTTAAAGTACTATGATGCCAGTTTAAACAACAATGGCTCCCTCCAATTAATTATGGGAGCCATTGTTTGTTAAGGGTAAAGAGAGTTGTTAGGAGACCCCTATTCCCCTCCCAGGGCTACAGATTCCAGAGTGGTCTAATGATCCCTCCTTCTTCACAAAAAAAACTCTGAGGATTGTAGTTCTGGATACTTTAAAGGTATGGTATGAATGTGGCCTAAGTAAACATGATTGTGATGGATTTGTCACTGGCATTTTATGAAGCCAGCATGAGAAATTATACCTGCAAAGATCTAAAACCCTGACAACCAAAAAGGATGGAGCAACTCCCTATGAGGTGTTTTTTAACTTACAGAGAAGGCAAGTAAGAGGAAGCATGACAGAGGTGTATAAAAGTTTGGATATTGTGGAGAAAGGGGAGAAAGAAGAGTTGTTTTCCATCTCTCATAACCCTGGGACTGAGGGACATCCAGCAAAGGCGATGGTTGGGAGATTCCGGACAGATAAAAGAAAGTACTTCTTCACACACACAGGCTTTAACTAGGGAGTTCACTTCCACAGGAAGTAGTGTCAGTGACCACCATGAATGGCTTTAAAAGAGGAATGGACAAATTAATAGAAGATAATCATGTATCACCCATGATATTCTTCCTCCACTGTCAGAGGCAGCATGCCTCAGAATCCCATTTGCTGGAAATCACAAGTGAGGAAAGAACTCTTGCATTAGGTCCTGTTTTGGGGCGTCCTGCAGACAGTGGGTTGGCCACTGTCAGAACAGGAAGTTGGACTAGATGGGCTATTGGCCTGATCCAGCAGGCTGTTCTTATGTTAATCATTTCCACCTCTGTATAGAAAGGTGGACCAGGAATATGCTAAATAAATAAATACTTCGAATCCTAGAATTGGAAGAGACCCAAGATTCAAGCTTGGGTCTCAGCTAAAGCATCCATGACAGATGGCCATCCAACCTCTGCTTAAGAACATCAAAGGAAAGAGAGCCCACCACCTCTCATGGGAGTCTGTCCCACTGCCAAACAGCTCTTACTGTCAGAATGTTTTTTCGAAAGTTTAGTCGAAAACTCCTTTCTTGTAACTTGAAGCCTCGAGTCCGACCCTCGAGAGCAGGATAAAACAAGCATGTTCCCTCTGCCATGTGACAGCCCTTAAGATATTTGAAGATGGCTGTCGTATCTCCTCTCATCTCCACTTTTCCAGGCTAAACATACCCAGCTCCTTCAAACGCTCCTCGTAAGGCTTAGTTTCCAGACCCTTGAACATCTTGGTTGCCCTCCTCTGCACACATTCCAGTTTGTCAACATCCTTCTGAAATTGTGCTGCCCAGAATTGGACACAGTATTGCAGGTGTGATCGGACCAAGGAGTGCTGATGTGGCTGGTTTTTTAAATAAAAAAATCAAAAACACAGGTTTGTGGCCACCTATGTTCTACTCAGCGTAGACCCACTGAAATTAAGTGATTCGTGTCCATTTATTTCAATGGGTCTACCATATGACTAGCACTGGATACAACCTAAATGTCTTGATTAGAGAACTCCCTCATCGTGTTTAGTTTGGCCTTGAAAGCACATCTACAAGATAACGCTATACAAAACCAGGAGTTGATTTAACCAATATAGCTGTATAGGAACATAGGAAGACATAAAGATGCCTTACACCATTGGTCTAGCCCAATATTGTCTACAGTGACTGGCAGTTGAGGAAATCCATTTTAATTGTTCTTTAGGCACTCTGATTTAAAGTATGGTCTGCTCCTGATATAACTATTTCAGTCCAATAAACTATGATGCACTGGACAGAGAATCATTCTGCCCACAAACTTCCTCTTTCTGCATATATAAAACCACATTTTTGCCAGTTTGGACATGACAGGAAACTATGGTTTAACAAATCCTGGAAGTCTTCCATTATGACAAGCAACCGAAGGGAGGAGGAAGGGAAGAAGGGGGTGCAGGCACATTTCTGCTTCTTGGACAATTGAATCATAGTTTATGAAATGGATATTGTTATACAAGAGCCAGACCTATATCAAAATACCTTAAGGGTGTTGATCTACATTACGGGAATCTTTATACATGCTCCCCAGTGTACTTTTCCAAATCAAAATCTCAGAAAAAGCTTGCCACATTGTATGATTCTATGCTTTGTGTGTAGCAAAGGAAAATCTTGATTCTTTAGCAATTAGATTGCTTGTTGAGAAGGAAAAACAAGCACTGCAGAACCATGGGCCGATTAAAAAGTTCAGAAAACAATATTCAACTTCCCCACATCCTCTTGTCTCTCCTGTCCTTTGGCGAGTTATTTAATGCTTGCTATAAAGAGCAACACTTACTTTAAAAAAGAAAAGAACACCCATACCAGATAAAGTCAAATGTTCCCATGCATTGTTCTCGTTTCATTTATTTATTTTATTTATTAATTCACAGCACAGCCTCTGTTCTCCAGCTGGTTCAAGGATATGATCAACGGAGGCATATACTGGGGGACTCTAACTGTCCTTTTTGCCGAACTGATTTATGGAGCAGCTTTCCACTTTCCTTCCACTGCCTGTAATGTAATATAAAAGGAAATATAAAATGGAGCCATAAAATAATTGATTCACTGGCATATACTATCAAATGAACCAGCAGTTCAAAAAGGCAAGGGAGCACGATAGATGATTGTCACTTCTAACAGTGACAAATGCCAAGAAAGGGTTTAGAAAATGAAGCTAATGCTAAACTTATTTGCGCAGCAGATAGGAAATATGACAGTGCCAACAAGAAGTTGCCTTCTTTCAAATATATCAATTTATTGTAGCTCCTCCTGGGTTTTATTGTCCTTGAGTCTAATAGATTCAAGTGTGGGTGGGCGCTAAGCATTTTTAGGTCGTGGCTTAAATGGATGAATGGATGGTTCATGGTTTATTAAAAGATTAGGGGTCTTTCTAGATTGATGGTGCTTTTTGTCCCACGAACCCAAACAAGGTAAGTAGAAGTTCTTTGTATTGCTGACGACCAATATCTTTAAGGCATTGCTGTGTGTAGTCATGAGAACCTAAGAGCCCATCTAGTCCAGCATCCTGTTCTCCCAATGGCCAACCAGATGCCTGTAGGAAGACCACAGGGAAGACCTATAAGCAATAGCACACTCTCCACTTCCCAGCAACTGGTATTTCAGCAGCATACAACCAGCATACAACAGTGGAGGTAATGATGGCTAGTAGCAGCTGATAACCAGGTATTTGTCTAAACTGGTTCTGAAGCCATCCAAGTTGGTCGCCATCACTACATCTTGCAGGATCGAATTCTATGGTTTTTCTATGCACTGTGTGAAGAAGTACTTCCTTTTGCCTGTCCTGAATCTTCCAACATTCAGCATGGTTGGATGGCCGTGAGTTCTAGTATTATGATAGTGAATGGCATTCTCTGATAATCAAAGGTATACCGGAAGCTGCCTCATATTGCATCAGACTTGGACCATTGAGCTACCTTACTTGGTTAATTTATTAAACCCAACCTCGATCCACAGGGACTCCAGGGTAGTGTACAATCACAAGTACATAAAAACATAATCCAACATAATAGAAATCAAAAACAACACCAGACTACTGGCTAACAAAACCCCATCAAATCTTGACCCGGTGCCAAAAGGATGGTGACATAGAGAGGGTTTTTCCAGAGCTGGGGTTCTGCCACAGAAAAGTTCCCCTCTGTTTTGCAAGCATAACACATTTCAGCAAGTAAAGACCTCAGAGAAAGACCTCAGCTGAAGATCATAGTGCACTAGTGTGCACCTGGAATGGGCAGCAGGTCTCACAAATCTCAGAGATCTTTCCCAGCCCTACCGTTGAAATCAATGAATATGACTTAGGACCATTAATTTCAATGGGTCTACTCCAAGTTATACATCTTTGGACACCACCCATTAAATGGAAAGCCTAAACCATGCGGTGAATAATCAATGAACCTTTGACCAAACTATGACCACAATAACATGAGAAACTAAGGCAGACTAAATTTCTATGCTTACATGCTGGATTAAAACAATATCTCTTTCCATTACAATCTGTGAAGCAGCACTGTTTTAAGCAAGCTGCAGACTTTTTCTGCTCCTTAAGACACAAGACATCAATAACTAAAGATAAGAGCTGAAACAGCATGCATCACAGATAGCACAGTTAAGATGCTAATCAATCTTTCAATAGCTGTATCCTTGCATTACTCCAAAGCCTATAAATAATAGCCTGTGCAAGTCTTCCCCAACCTTCTAGATGTTGTTGAACTGCAACTCCAATCAACCCCAGCCAGCATTGTCAATGGTCAGGGATGATGGGAGCTGCAGTCTAGCAATATCTGGTGAGCAGATGAAGGCTAGTGTATGCAATACAATAGGAGCACACAAACAAAAGTCAGTTTTGTTAGCCTACCTGAAAGAATAGGCTCTGAAATACTGTTTTCATTCCTGTATCCTGCCTGTCACAATACTCAGCACAAAACATGTACTTAAGAATCTGTGTTGCTTTGTTACAGCAATATTCCTCAGGCTTTATTCACCAGTAAATATGTGACAGTTTTTGCCTCTTGATCTCATTCTGTGCATTAAAAAAGGCATTAGTACTTTTTTCGTTCTCAGTCTGATTGCTGAGCCCTCATCAAAGTTCTAAAACCAATTTTTAAATGTATAGTATCAGGACGAGTGAGGACAATCTAGCTGATTGTTGTTTTCTAGCCATCACTGTCACCTCTGATATGAATGTTCTGCATTACATCGGTAATGTGGTCCACTGTGGAATGGAACTCATCAATGGACTTTACAGTTAACAAGGGCCACACATGAAACTGTGAACCTACCCTGAGATCATGCCATAGAAGCAGATTGGTATACTGGTATACTGAAGTAAACCAACCAAGACCGTTTTGTGCTGGACTTACGTTCCTGAGCATGTTTTGGGAATGTAACTCCCACGTAAATTGGGAGTTGCCTGTACCTCTATTATCACTAGCGCCAACTAGTGGTGCAACTGTAACTACATGAACTTTAAAACTCAGATTCCATATACAGTGGTACCTCGGGTTAAGAACTTAATTCATTCTGGAGGTCCGTTCTTAACCTGAAACTGTTCTTAACCTGAGGTACCACTTTAGCTAATGGGGCCTCCCGCTGCCGCCACGCCACTGCTGCACGATTTCTGTTCTCATCCTGAAGCAAAGTTCTTAACCTGAGGTACTATTTATGGGTTAGCGGAGTCTGTAACCTGAAGCATCTGTAACCTGAAGCGTCTGTAACCCGAGGTACCACGGTACTGCAACACTGATGCACATAGATGGCATTTTATAAATCTTCTGCTCTTCATCTCTTAACATGTTTGGTCCAACTCACAGGACTATGAAAAGACCACAGGCAACTTTTTATGGGGAGGGGAGCAACCTACAATAAGTCACATTCAATTTCCTTTTCCACACACACACACACACACACAGAGAGAGAGAGAGAGAGAGAGAGAGAGAGAGAGAGAGAGAGAGAGAGTGTATATGAGAACAAATTATACAGGATATAAACTGAAATGATTTTGTAAAACTTACTGCAGGGTGCAAGACGGCAGCAAACAGTGACCCTGAGAATAAAATGTCCAAAGGAACATTTCACACAATGTTTTGATTAAAAGAAACTGCTTGAGTGGCATGGAAAGGCAACAGAGAATAAACATCCTTTTAACCTCAATCACTCCCAAATCAGAAGCATATGTGCAAAAAAAGGGGGGGGGGAGAAGAATGCCATTTGCCAGTTTATTTCTGTATTTTATGACTGTGCCCACTGTATTATTTTCCCAAACCCTTTGCATTTGCTAAAGCACTTCAGAGATTATGGGGAAAGTCAAGCATGGTGCCTGTTTTATAGTTAAGTAAATGGTAGCTGATGTGGTGGAGCAATAAAATCATGACCTGCCTTTGTGAGTTAACTTTTTGCCTTTTACAAGTGCTTTCAAAACCAGCCCCAAATTCCGTAACTCAAAATATTTATACTCTGGGTGTGTGTGAAGGGTCACTGCGTGTGCATCTTCAAGGCATCCGTTACGTCCTTTGCTTCATGAACTCTCAGACTAATTTGTCTGGATCTGAAGGAAAGGATGGAAAATATAGCAGCGGAGATTGGGGTGGGGTGGGAGAAGGTTAGATTATACAAATGTGGCAGTAAAAACTGTATTTATGTAGTTAGTTATAAGATTTCTTACCCTGCCTTCACCATAAGAGAGCCTGTGGGGTGTAATGGTTAGTTTGTTGGACTGGCGCCTGGAAGACTAGGGTTCAAATACTGACTTGGCCATAAAGCTCACTGGGTGACCTTGAGCCAGTCTCTTAGTCTAACACACACACAGAGCTTTATTTCAGTCCATAGACCCAAAATACACAGTACAACAACAGTATAAAATAAATCAACAGCCATTAAGGTGGAAGGTTGGCCTTGCTAGCCAACAGAGGAGCTTTAGCTTGTACATACTGATTTCTGGTTTTTACTGCCTCCGAGAGGAATTTTGCTTCTAAGCCTAACCTACCCCACAGGGGATTAAATGAGGAGCAGGAGAAACTAAGGTGGGTCACCTTGAGATTCTTGGAGGAAAGGGTGGGTTATAAATGCAAGAAATAAATAAAATAAGTTCCCCAAGATGCAATCGTAAAAACAGATTCAATGGTTACAAGGATAAAACAAGTAAAATCATTCCAAATGCAACAGAACAGTATAAACCTGAGTGGTGTTTGGTAGCAGTCTGTGCAAGCAAGTGGGGTGGGGTGGAGCCAGGAATTACCCAGAAATGATAGGGGAAATGGTCGTGCCAGTACTAGAGGGGAAAATGGCGCTATTGAGGAGGGTGAATTAGCAACTGACGAACACAAAATACAAAGCTGTTTTGAAAAGACTTACTCCATCCCTATTCCTGAGCATCTATCCCCCTGCAAGCTACCCCTGGACAAAATATTTATTTCGGACCAAGAATAGATCTGTAGTCCAGATGTTCTTGGACTATAACTCTCATCTGTCTCAACCAGCATTGTGAGTGGCCATGTATGGAGAGGGTTGTAGCCCTGGTTTAGAGAAAGGGAGGGGGTAACTGGCATTTGGGGTGGCAGGCCTGCTAGAGGCAGGAAATTGCAAACCGGAAATGCTGGAATGACATTTCCTGGTGAGGAATAGAGCGTTTGTAGTTGGACGCGGGTGGCGCTGTGGGTAAAAGCCTCAGCACCTAGGGCTTGCCGATCGAAAGGTCGGCGGTTTGAATGCCCGCAGTGGGGTGCGCTCCCATTGCTCGGTCCCAACGCCTGCCAACCTAGCAGTTTGAAGGCAGCCCCGGGTTCAAGTAATAATAATAATAATAATAATAATAATTTATTATTTATACCCCGCCCATCTGGCTGGGCCTCCCCAGCCACTCTGGGCGGCTTCCATAAAAACCAAAAATACAGTAAAATCACATGTTAAAAACTTCCCTGAACAGGGCTGCCTTAAGATGTCTTCTGAATGTTAGGTAGTTGTTTATCGCTTTGACATCTGCTGGAAGGGCGTTCCACAGGGCGGGCGCCACTACCGAGAAGGCCCTCTGCCTGGTTCCCTGTAGCTTTGCTTCTCGCAATGAGGGAACCGCCAGAAGGCCCTCGGCGCTGGACCTCAGTGTCCGGGCAGAATGATGGGGGTGGAGACGCTCCTTCAGGTATACTGGACCGAGGCCGTTTAGGGCTTTAAAGGTCAGCACCAACACTTTGAATTGTGCTCGGAAACGTACTGGGAGCCAATGCAGGTCTTTCAAGACCGGTGTTATATGGTCTCGGCGGCCGCCCCCAGTCACCAGTCTAGCTGCCGCATTCTGGATTAATTGTAGTTTCCGAGTCACCTTCAAAGGTAGCCCCACGTAGAGTGCATTGCAGTAGTCCAAGCGGGAGATAACCAGAGCATGCACCACTCTGGCGAGACAGTCCGCAGGCAGATAGGGTCTCAGCCTACGTACCAGATGGAGCTGGTAAACAGCTGCCCTGGACACAGATTTGACCTGTGCCTCCATGGACAGCTGTGAGTCCAAAATGACTCCCAGGCTGTGCACCTGGTCCTTCAGGGGCACAGTTACCCCATTCAGGACCAGGGAATCCTCCACACCTGCCCGCCTCCTGTCCCCCAAAAACAGTACTTCTGTCTTGTCAGGATTCAATCTCAATCTGTTAGCCGCCATCCATCCTCCAACCGCCTCCAGACACTCACGCAGGACCTTCACCGCCTTCACTGGTTCTGATTTAAAAGAGAGGTAGAGCTGGGTATCATCGGCATACTGATGAACACCCAGCCCAAACCTCCTGATGATCTCTCCCAGCGGCTGCATGTAAATGTTGAAAAGCATGGGGGAGAGGACAGAACCCTGAGGCACCCCACAAGTGAGAGCCCAGGGGTCTGAACACTCATCCCCCACCACCACTTTCTGAACAGGGCCCAGGAGGAAGGAGCGGAACCACTGTATGACAGTGCCCCCAGCTCCCAGCCCCTCAAGACGGTCCAGAAGGATGCTATGGTCGATGGTATCAAACGCCGCTGAGAGATCCAGCAGAACTAGGAAACAGCTCTCACCTTTGTCCCTAGCCCGCCGGAGATCATCAACCAGTGCGACCAAGGCAGTTTCAGTCCCATGATGAGGCCTGAATCCCGACTGGAAGGGATCCAAATGGTCCGCTTCTTCCAGGCGTGCCTGGAGTTGTTCGGCAACCGCTCGCTCAATCACCTTGCCCAGGAATGGAAGATTTGAGACTGGGCGATAATTGGCCATCGTGGCCGCATCTAAAGATGTTTTTTTAAGAAGCGGTTTAATAACCGCCTCTTTCAGCGGGTCTGGGAAGGCTCCCTCACGGAGGGAAGCATTCACCACCCCACGAAGCCCATCGCCCAGTCCTTCCCGGCTAGCTTTTATAAGCCAGGATGGGCAAGGATCCAGGAGACAGGTGGTTGGTTTCACTCGTCCAAGCAGCCTGTCCACATCCTCGGAGGTAACAGATTGGAATTGATCCCACTCAACTTGACTAGACAGAACTCTAGCACTCTCCCGCCCCGGCCCTGCTCCCACGGTGGAGTCTACTTCTTCCCGAATCTGAGCGATTTTATCTGCAAAAAACTTTGCAAAATCATTGCAGGAGAACATGTGGCCCGTACTGGGCCCCGATGTTGCAGGTGGTTCCGCTAAATTGTGAACCACCTGAAAAAGTCTCCTGCTGCTGTTTTCTGCAGATGCAATATAGGCGGTGAAGAAATTCTTCTTCGCCGTCGCTATCGCCACTTGGTAGGCTCGACGTTGAGCTCTAACCTGTGTCCGGTCAGATTCGGAATGAGTTATCCGCCACCGGCGCTCTAGCCGTCTCAACGATTGTTTCATTGCCCTCAGATCCATGGAAAACCACGGGGCTGTCCGGGCTCCATGCAATCGGAGAGGGCGCTTCGGAGCCAAACAGTCAATAGCCCTGGTTAACTCCACATTCCAGCGGGCCACCAGGGAATCGGCTGAAAGGCCATCAACATGGGATAAAGCATCCCCTACCACTCTCTGGAAACCATTTGGATCCATTAGGTGGCGGGGGCGGACCATCCGAATTGGTCCCACCTCCCTGCAGAGGGGATGGGTCGCAGAGAAGTCCAGTTGCACCAGGAAGTGATCTGACCATGGCACTTCTTTCGTTTCGCTTTTACTTAGTGTCAGATCACCAACATCCATAGAGGTAAACACCAGGTCCAAGGCATGTCCACGGCTATGGGTAGGGCCAGACTTATTCAGGGACAGCCCCATGGAGGCCATGCTTTCCACGAAGTCCCGAGCGGCCCCTTGTAAGGTCGTGTCGGCATGGATGTTAAAATCCCCTAGGACGACCAAGCTAGGTGTCTCCAGGAGAACATCCGCCACGACCTGAAGCAGCTCGGACAGGGAATCCCTGGTGCAGCGGGGAGGTCGGTACACCAAAAGGAATCCTGTACTGCCCCTATTGCCCAACTTCCAGAACATGCACTCAGAAAACTGGGTCTTCCCAATAGGACGCCTGGTGCAAACTAATGACTTCCTAAAAATCACTGCAACCCCCCCTCCCCGCCCACATGACCTGGGTTGCTGTGCGTAAGAGAAACCTGGTGGACAAGCAGCAGCAAGGACAGGCCCATCTGCTTCATCCAGCCAAGTCTCTGTCACACATGCCAGGTCAAGTCCTCCATCCATGATCACGTCATGGATGGCAGTGGTCTTATGAATCATTGACCTGGCATTGCACAGCAACACTTTCAGGTCATGTGGGTATCCCTTGCTGATTCTAGTATCCTTCCGGTCAGGACCAGACCCGGAGGCAGGAATAGTCCTCAGACAACGACTAAACCTGCCCCCTCTGTAATGACATGGTCTAGTCTTAGCGTAACTCCTCCTCCTACCCGTGATCACTGAGATCAGTTGTCCCAGTGCATCCCCCCCTGTGGAACATGCCCCAGCCATTTTGTGGGCTGGGGCCCACTCCCCGGCAGCCCTGACCCCTCCCCCTAAGAACAAAATAACACCTATGTAGATAAATAGGGACCGCTTACTGGAAGGTAAACGGCGTTTCCGTGTGCTGTGCTGGCTCGCCAGATGCAGCTTTGTCACACTGGCCACGTGACCCAGACATGTCTCTGGACAGCGCTGGCCCTCGGCCTCTTGAGTGAGATGGGCGCACAACCCTAGAGTCTGTCAAGACTGGCCCGTACAGGCAGGGGTAGCTTTACCTTTTTAGTTCTCCTTACCTTCCAGGCTAAAAAGGGAGACAAAGGAAATTACAGATCCCATGTTCCCTGGCACAAAATGATAGGCATCATTTCCAGTTCTTAAGAGACTAGACCAGACTCTCCTGTCTCTTGTGAACTCACTGTTGCTCCATAGCATCTCTGCTGCCTGAGGCAACTGCCTCATTTTGCCTAACATTAGGGCCAGCTATGGAGATGCATTTTATTTTTTTATTTTAAAGGAGCCACAGAGCTGCTTAGCTCATCCCCTGGATTATATACAAATTCCAGTAAGCTGCTTTAGAAAAATATATTTAGAAGGAAAAGTACAATTCACTTGAATGAATAAATTGGTAATATCCACTTATATTTTCTCTCTGACATAGTACAGCTTTCTTTCTTTTTTGCAGTCTGCTTTGCAATGACCCTTTCTTTATGCCACATATTCATATTGCTGACTGTATTATCTACTACTACTACTACTACTACTACTACTACTACGTATTACTATCCTCTTCATCATCAGTTTCTATACTTCTCACTTTATACAGTGCTTCTTATCTTTTGTCCTACTTTTCTAGGCAATTAGGTGAGCTGAGGCTTTTCTTTAAAAATAAATAAATATTGATTTTCTTTTTTCTCATCAAAACATACTTATATCCATAATACACAGTTTGCATAACATCTCCCCCTCCCTCCCTTTGGACTTCCCTCAACTTCCATTTCTGATTTATTATCCTCATTATTAGGACTTCCGGAGGCGGCGCGAAACGGCAATGGCGGTCCTCTTCAGCTGCTGAAGGGGGGCTCCGCGGAAAAGGGTCGTGCGCTACGGCACAGCGACGACCCATTCAGAAAATCCACGGGTAGATTGAGCCCGTGGCCGTGGGATTCGGCGGGCACCAGGAGCGACCTCGGAAACGCAGAAGGGACCCCGTAAGGGGCTCCGGAACGTGGAGGGGGTAGCGGTGCTGTGAATCCATCGCTCTTTCCGCGGAAGTGAAGCCGCGCGGCTGCTGCTGATGAGCGCTGACCTTTCTTCCTTGAACATTTGATTGGAAACAACATACTCGTGAGTAAGAAATTTGAGACTCTATTTGAACAGTAAACTGTGAATTTCGGCTGAAAGCGGGAGACGTTAAAAAGGAAGTCAGTCTTCCGTCCCTGCTTAAAGTGCTAAGCAAAGTCTTTCTAAAACGGAAGCGTTGAAAGGAGTTCAAAAGAACCTGGAATTTACCCTGCAAATTCGGAATTGATTGCCAAAAAGTTAAGGATAAATTAAAACTGTATTATAAGTGGACAGAGACTGGGTTATTCCTCTTTCTCTTTTGTGGATTACAAAGTTATGAGACCCAGCTCTCGGGCTGGCTGGATACAAAGTAACATCAGACTGTGGTGACTGTGTATAGGGGTATAAAGTTTCATTGGGCTATTTTGTAAGTTACAAGAAAGGAACTGTTGCAAGCACCTTTGCAAGGAACTTTTACACTCTGCAGTTTAAAGGGAATTTAGAGGGTTCCCCCCCTCTGTTTTGGATTTTACTTTACTTGGGAACTTAAAGGAAAATTTCCATCTTTCTCTCTAACCTTTGGGGTGCTCCCCCTGCTGGACTGTAGAATTATCAGTCTCTGAGAACTGCTGGTTGTTTTGGAATTTTTTATGTCTGGATGTTTACTTTCTGGATTGCTTTTCCCATGGGATTTACAATTTGACCTTGAAACATAGACAGCTGTGGAATGAGTGGTGCAGGAAAAACAAGGGCCGGCAAGAAAGCAAAACAAGCTGAACTACTGCAATTAACTTTGCCTGTGCAGCAACGTAGGTCATCGGTTCCAATTGTGACAGGTCTGCAAGAAGGACAATCTAAACAGCCAGTTTTGGAGGATATGGCTGCAGGAGGGCTAGACCCTATCTCTAAAGAAATATTGGACCAACTGGCAGCTTTAAACAAAAAGGCTGATGAACAAGCGGCTAAATTTGACCAGGTGACAGCTACAATTAATAAATTGACAGACCAAGTTGCTCAAAATACACAGGCGATAGGAAATATTGAAAAGACCACAACAGAGAGTCGAAAATTGGCCGAGGAAGCAAGTGCAAAAGCAGACCAAAATACAAAAAGGATAGAGGAACTAAGAGGAGAAGTAAGACCACTGAGTAGACAGGTTACTGAACAGCAGGCCTACCTGTCTATGGCGGAGCTGAAAAGCAGAGAAAGCAATCTTAGGCTTAGAAATATCCCAGAATTAGAAAAGGAAGATTTGACCAGCTTTTTGACTGCAGAAATATCCAAGTTCTGGGGCTTGGCAGAAGAGAAGGACTTTAAAATTGTCACCGCCTTTAGACTGGGAAGAGTGGCCAAGAAGGATAAACCAAGAGATTGCTTGATCATATTGAGATCTAAGCAAGAAAAAGATAATATACTCGGCCTACATTTCAAAACTTCATTGGTGATACAGGGAAAGACAGCAGAAATCTTCAGAGACATACCAAAACAGCTGTTGGATTTAAGAATTATATATAAAGATCTGGCAAGATTACTGAGAAACAACACAATTCCTTACAGGTGGGAATTCCCCCAAGGTCTATCTTTTAACTGGAAAGAGAAGAAGGTAAGAATCAGAACAGCAGAGGAGCAAGAAAAGTTCCTGAACGACCACGGGGAGGACCTTCGGAAAGGAACAGCAGGTACCTGGCCACCCCCCTTGCCTGGTCAAAAAGATCCACCTCCAGGAATAGACGACAAGGGAGACAACCCTACTGGCTGACAAACTGATCCAGGATGTCTCTGCAGCTCTTCAGTTGGAACATTCATGGTGCAAATTCCCCCGAAAAAAGGAAAAGGATTTTTCATATATTGAGGAAAGAACAACTAGACGTCATTTGCCTTCAAGAAACTCATGTGACCAGGCTCCACAGAAGAGTATTAATTAACAAGAGACTAGGCCAAGAATTTATCTCATCAGATAAAGTTAAGAAAAGAGGAGTAGTGATATATGCTAAGGAGAGCCTAGCACCAAAATTTGTGTTTAAAGATGAACAAGGAAGAATTCTGGCGATTGAAATACAATCACAAGGAGAAAAATTTCTGATAGTAGGAATTTACGCACCGAACGAGGGGAAATCAGAATTTTACAAGAAGCTGCATGAGACAATGCTGGACCATGTCGACTATAATAACATCATCCTGATGGGAGATATGAATGGGGTTGTCTCCACACACATGGACAAGTCACAAAACCAAAACTTGACTAAAGATGGCAGACTACCAAAGACTTTTTTTGAACTTACAGACAATATGGACTTGATTGACATTTGGAGGATAAAGAATCCTCTAGGTAAAGAGGGAACATTCTTTTCTGAGGCCCACCTATCTTGGACACGAATCGACCAAATCTGGATATCTAGAGGACTGGCACCTAAGACTAAAAAAATAGAGATCTGCCCCAAAACTTGCTCCGACCATAACGCCTTGAAAATGGATTTGAGACTCACACCAGCTGGATCCTTCAGATGGAGAATGAATGACTCTTTGCTCAGAGATCAGGAGATTGTAAAGAAGGCCCAAAAAACGATGAAAGACTATTTCGAAATAAATTTGAACACTTCGGTGGAAAAGAAAACAATCTGGGACGCAAGTAAAGCTGTTATGAGAGGGTTCCTGATACAACAGAACACTATTAGGAAAAAACTCTGGAATGGTAAAAAGGACAAGATTTTGGAAAAGATAAAGGACGGAGAGAGAAGGTTGAGACTTAACCCAAAATCAAAAGAAGTTTTAAGAGAAATAAAATTCCATCAAGCACAATACGCGAAACTGATAAATCAAGAAGTTGAATGGAAAATTAAACAGATGAGACAAAGATCATTTGAATCGGCAAATAAATGTGGGAAGCTGCTTTCATGGCAGCTGAAAAGGAGACAAAAATTGAACTTTGTTACCAATCTAGAGGTTGAAGGAGAATGTATTCAGAAACCAGAGGAAATTAGAAAGTGTTTCCAGAAATATTTCAAAAAATTGTTTACCCAAGGACCCCAAGTGGAGACTGAGATAAATAAATTTTTAAAAAGCTACGGCCTGGAAAAACTAACACAAGATAAACAAACAGCCCTGAACTACAAAATAACACAACAGGAAATTGAAAGTTCCATTCAGAACATGCAATTAGGCAAATCTCCGGGCCCAGATGGACTTACCTCCAAGTATTATAAGACATTGAAGGAATACTTGACTCAACCATTGATGGAGGTATGCAACCAAATTATGGAGGGGAAGGGGGCACCAGAATCGTGGAAAGAGGCATTCATTACTTTGATACCAAAATTGGAATCCGAAAAGACTCAACTGAAGAACTATCGTCCTATCTCACTCCTAAACGTGGATTACAAGATTTTTGCTGACATTTTGGCAAACAGATTGAAAAAAGTTTTAAACGAAGTAATTCATAAAGACCAAGCAGGCTTCCTCCCCGGCAGACATTTGTCTGATAACACTAGGAACATTGTGGATGTCCTGGAACTACTACAGACAAACTTGAATACGAAAGCAGTTTTGATATTTATAGATGCGGAGAAGGCCTTTGACAACATATCTTGGAAATTTATGAAGAAAAATTTGGAAGGGATGGGAGTGGGAAGGGCGTTCCAAAATGGTATTGAAGCAATCTATTCAGAACAAAAAGCTAAATTGATAGTAAACAATGTGGTGACAGAGGAGTTTAAAATTGAAAAAGGAACACGACAGGGGTGCCCCCTATCACCCTTGCTATTTATTTCTGTCCTGGAGGTGTTGCTGAACTTGATTAGGAAGGACCAGCAGGTGGAAGGAATACAGGTCGGAGGAAAACAATATAAACTGAAGGCCTTTGCAGATGATTTGGTTTTGACATTACAGGAGCCAGAACCCAGTACAAAAAGAGCTTTAGAACTAATCTCTGAGTTTGGTCGGGTGGCGGGATTCAAGTTAAATAAACAAAAAACTAAGGTTTTGGTGAAAAACTTGACACCTTTAGAAATAGAGGGGTTTCAGAAGGAAACGGAGCTAAATGTGGTTAAAAAAGTGAAATACCTGGGGGTTAATTTGACTGGGAAAAATTTGAACTTGTTTAAAGATAATTATGAAAAATGTTGGTCTGAAATCAAAAAGGACTTAGAAATCTGGTCAAGACTGAAACTTTCCTTGTTGGGAAGAATTGCAGCAGTTAAGATGAATGTATTGCCAAGAATGCTGTTTCTGTTTCAGGCCCTGCAGATCGTGGACAGGGTGGAGTGTTTTGGAAAGTGGCAGAGGGACATTATGAAGTTTGTCTGGCAGGGCAAAAAGCCCCGAATAAAATTTAAAATATTAACAGATGCGAAGGAAAGAGGGGGATTTGCCCTGCCGGACTTAAGGTTGTACTATGAAGCTGCATCCCTCTGCTGGATGAAAGATTGGTTTTTGCTAGAAAACACTGATGTCCTAGATCTGGAAGGGTTCAACAATGCTTTTGGATGGCATGCATATTTGTGGTACGACAAGGTAAAGTCTCATAAGTTATTTAAAAACCATATTGTCAGGAAATCTTTGTTTACTGTCTGGACTAAATACAAGGACTTACTTGAAAACAAGACTCGGAGGTGGCTGTCACCAATGGAGGCTAAGGCCACAAAAATACTTAATATGGGGGGTGGCTGGGCAAAATACTGTGAAATAATAGAAAAAGTAGGGGACACTTGGAGGTTGCAGAGCTTTGAAAAATTGAAAGGAAAGGTGCGAGACTGGTTTCATTACGCCCAAATTTTAGAGATCTTTAAAAGGGACAAAAAAATTGGTTTCCAGGTGGAAAAATCAAAATTAGAGTTAGAACTACTTGAACCTAAGACGAAAGTGCTTTCAAGAATGTATAACTTGTTGCTCAAATGGAATACTCAAGATGAGACAGTTAAATCAGCCATGATAAAATGGGCACAAGATATTGGATACAACATTATGTTTGAAGACTGGGAAAGGTTATGGACCACCGGTATGAAATTTACGGCATGTAGTGCCTTAAAAGAAAATATTATGAAAATGATGTACAGGTGGTACATGACCCCAGTCAAACTTGCAAAGATATATCATTTGTCTGATAATAAATGTTGGAAATGTAAGGAGGCTGAAGGAACATTCTTTCACCTCTGGTAGACATGCCCGAGGGTGAAGGCTTTTTGGGAAATGATTTATAACGAGTTGAAAAAGGTATTTAAGTATACCTTTCATAAGAAACCAGAAGCCTTCCTCCTGGGCATTGTGGGCCAGAGAGTGTTAAAGAAAGATAGAACTTTCTTTCTATATGCAACTACAGCAGCAAGAATTCTTATAGCCAAATACTGGAAGGCACAGGAGTTACCCACACTGGAAGAATGGCACACGCAACTGATGGACTACATGGAATTGGCTGAAATGACCGGCAGAATCCGAGACCAGGGAGAAGAGGCAGTGGAAGAGGACTGGAAAAAATTTAAGGACTATTTACAAAAACATTTTAAGTTATATGAATGTTGAGAATTTGCTAAGTTTTGAGAAAAACATGCTTCAGTATCGAGATTCGGAAATGATAGAAACTAAGTTATGTTTGAGAAAAGTTTAACTTTCAGAGTAAATAATTAGATGAAAATACAAATACACTTGAAACAAGGTTTTAATTTGCTGTTGATTTTTATTGTAAAGAATGCAGGGATGGAGGATGTGGGGAAGTCCAGTTGATGTTGAAAAAGGATTTGAAAAAGTGAATCTTTTTTTTCTTGTTTCTTTACTTTGTAAAAAAAAAAAAAAAGCTTTTGTTGTGTTATTGACGATGTATTAATGTTGCACTTTGACCCTGGAAAACAAAGCAATAAAAAATATTTTTTAAAAAAAAATATTATCCTCATTATTATATACTGCTTTTTTTTGCAATATATCATATTTTCCCAATATTTGTTCCCTGTCCATAAAATTGTGAATGTTTATTTAAATCCTGCCATCAAGTCAATATTCTTTCTTTGTTTCTGCAAATATAATATAAAAGGTTCCCACATGTCAGGGAGCTGCCTTCAGCTCAGAGGCGAGAGGTGGAAGAGCAGCTGTGTTACAGGGGGCCTCCGAAGATCTTGCGAAGCAGTTCTTCCTCTGGCGAGGAGGGAAGCCCCGCCTCCAGCGGGGAAGGGGCACAGGGATCAGAAGATGCTAGGGAGAGCCTCGACACTGAGCCTGAGCAAAGTGGAGGGGAGGCAAGTCCCCCTTTGCCAACGCCCACTTTGCGCAGTAGGTTTGCATGCAGAGAGGGGAGGAGAAGGATGGGGGTCACACGACTGTTATGCTGGGGAAGGTATAAGGACTACCCACTCCCACATTCTGCTAATGACTGAGCAGACATGGACTTGTGACGCTCTGCACTGTAAAATAGTTTGTACAGAAAATAAAGCCTGGAAAAGACAGGTTGGAGTCTTGCCTGTTTGCTCTCAAGCAACCACACCAGCACCTGACACCATTCTTTTTCAAAATCACTACAGTGGTACCTCTGGTTACATATTTAATTCATTCCGGAGGTCCGTTCTTAACCTGAAACTGTTCTTAACCTGAAGCACCACTTTAGCTAATGGGGCCTCCGGCTGCTGCTGCGCCACCGCTGTGCGATTTCTGTTCTCATCCTGAAGCAAAGTTCTTAACCCGAGGTAATATTTCTGGGTTAGCGGAGTCTGTAACCTGAAGCGTCTACAACCTGAAGCATATGTAACCTGAGGTACCACTGTATTGTCCTTTTCCCATAGTCTGTCTGTCAGCTTTGCCAACTCCACATAGTTCATCAGTTTTTCTTGCCATTGTTCTTTGGTTGGAATTTCTCCAGTCTTCCAATTCTGTGCTATCAGTATTCTTGCCACCGTCATGGCATACATGAATAATTTCCTTTTCTCTTTCGGCAAGTCTTGCCCCAAAATACCCAACAGGAAGGCTTGTGGCTGCTTAACAAATGTTATTTTAAACATTTTTTTCAATTCATTATATATCATTTCCCAATATATTTTAACACTTTTACAATCCCCACCCTCGCCCCACCCCTATGCTCGCCACGCCCCTGGGCATGCCGCCCCAGGTGCCTGAGCGACTTCCTCCACCACTGACCTGACAGCTCCCCCAGGATTTCAGCACTGGTTGCAATCCAAAGGATTCCTCTTATAAACTGAGATTTCTGCATCAGCTTACAGGAAAATGTTGCAGCGTAAAGTACTACTGACCAGAATTCCAGCCACTCCATTCCCTCTTCCCGCTACCAAGGTTACCCATTTCCCTCTGACAGTCATTCAGCTTTCTATGGCTACTCTTAGCACACTCAGTCCTCACCGGACTGTTTTTGTCCCCATTTAGGCTCTGGAGATCTTTTGAACTTCTGCAAACCTTGAGTTCCCCCCAAGCTTGTTCATATCTCCTTCTCGTACATAAACGTTGCCATTTCGTCTACATGAAGGAACAACACTCAACAGTCTCCATGCTGGAGATGATTGCAAAGATAGCCAGGCCCTTCACCCCTCCCTCTCCCACCCATCTTTGGAAACCCATCTCCATTTCAAAAGTGCTTTGCTATGCAGCACAGGTTAGTGCTTTTCAAACCAAAGGTCAAAAGCATCATACATATGCAGAGTGAATCATGCAGTCCTTTAGACTGCAGCCAGTATCTATTAGGTTGGATATGCATGGCTCAAATGGAATAGTACAATACCTGATAACGACCGTATATCATGCAGGGATCTGAACGTCTTTGTATTTTATCGTTATTAGTTTATAATCCAACTTGCAAGAACACACTGTGGACAATATCTGCCCACTGTTACATGATGTGTTATAGGAAATTAAAAGGTGTGTGTATGTAGAAAAGATCTCTGTCATTCTGTGATGTTACCTTTCATGTTCCAGTACCAACGGTCATATATCAAATCTAACCTGGGAAGCCTTTTAAATTAAGTCCCCATGTCAGGATCAGACATGTGGATTGGAGAAAGCAATTCAGAGGCTCAGTAGCCCACATTTTTAATCATAATATAACACTCCTTCAACTGTCTAACTAATGCCTTTTAAATGTCAGTTTATTCATAGTCATAATTCTTCTTCTAATTCTCCCTAATATTTGAAAGACTTCCTCATGAGATTGCATAAAACTGCAAAACTGGTATGTGGCTTAAATTATCGCAGCAGTTATTAGTTTCTTTTTGTGTATTTGGAGCATGCGTTACATAAACTTTACTTTTGGAGGTGATGCTTTTTTATCATAAAGGAATGCAACATGTTTGGACCATTAATGTTAAACTGGGGGGGGGAAAACTCTGGCTTTCCATCTTCTGTTCATCTCAAATATGGAACATCATTGGGTATTTTATACCACCTAGTATTAAATGCTGTAAGTTTCAGGATGCAATGCATAGTTAAAACATGGAACTCACTTCTACAGGAAGCAGGAATCCTGGGACATCCCATTTTTTAATGCAAGAATGTGACAGCCATTTTGGATGTTGCGATCTCGTGCTGCGATCTTGTCCCGCAAAAGTGATTTTTGGGGGTGGGCTGCGATCTTGCGCAGTGCCCCAAAGCCCTTTTTCAGTGCAATATCACAGCACGAGTCACATGATTTGCCCGGTAGCATGTCCAGGAAGATGCACGCCCCAGGTTTTGACAGAAATATGTTGGCCAATATGTACTAGCAGGATGGCTATGGTCTCCCTCCATGGTTGGAGGCAGTATGCTTCTGAATACAGTGGTACCTTGGAAGTCAATTGGAATCCGTTCCGGAAGTCCGTTTGACTTCCAAAACGTTCGGAAACCAAGGTGCAGCTTCCAATTGACTGCAGGAAGGTTCTGAAGCCAATCAGAAGCTGCAGAAGCCACATCAGACATTCAGGTTCCAAAGAACATTCACAAACCAGAACACTCACTTCCGGGTTTGTGGCATTCAGGAGCCAAAACGTTCGAATCGCAAGGCATTCAGGATCCAAGGTCCGACTGTACTGGTTTCTGGAGACCACAGGAGGGGAAAGTGCTCTTGTGTTCAGGCCATGCTTGTGGGTTTCCTACAGGAATCTGACTGGTGACTGTGAGAACAGGATGCTAAACTATATTGGCCATTGGCCTGATCCAACAGCCTCTTCTTATTGTCTTATGTTACTTTGTTATTCAAAAATGATTTGATTTTTTTAAAACAATGTATACCTACAATCTAGGGGACGCGGGTGGCGCTGTGGGTTAAAGCCTCAGCGCCTAGGACTTGCCGATCGAAAGGTCGGCGGTTCGAATCCCCGCGGCGGGGTGCGCTCCTGTCGCTCGTTCCCAGCGCCTGCCAACCTAGCAGTTCGAAAGCACCCCCGGGTGCAAGTAGATAAATAGGGACCGCTTACCGGCGGGAAGGTAAACGGCGTTCCGTGTGCTGCGCTGGCTCACCAGATGCAGCTTGTCACGCTGGCCACGTGACCCGGAAGTGTCTGCGGACAGCGCTGGCCCCCGGCCTATAGAGTGAGATGGGCGCACAACCCTAGAGTCTGTCAAGACTGGCCCGTATGGGCAGGGGTACCTTTACCTTTACCTTTATACCTACAATCTACATATTGAAGCAAAGGAATCGCCACAATTTGTTTGGTTAAGGTGACACACACACACACAAGCACAAACTCCTAGAAGCCTACATTTAATTCAAATTAAACCTTAAATGAATACCAGATACATGTATAAAACTAATGAATAAAAATCCTGTTTACCAATTAGTTCAATCCAATTAAAACTTAAGCTGATAATTATAAAAACCTCTGAAATTAAAAAGAAAGGGAAAAGAAGACTACAATATGTATTGGGAGATACATTTATTGGAGAAACAAGCTATTGTAAAGTGTGAAGGTGATTAGAGACTTGGAGGCAAGTTCAGCCCCCCATGTTACTCTTCCTTGGTGGTACGTATTGTGATGGGTTGCCAACGTAGAAAACACCCAAACAAAAGGAGAATCTCCGTTCAGAACATTTACACAGCTGTGCCCCTGGATGAGCAGATCTTTTCAAGGAAAACAAAAAAACCTCATTAGCTTGCTATGCATCATGTTCAGTTTGTAAATACAGATTTGCAGTGGATAAAATGAATCTGGGTCTTGGAATCTAAGAGGTTCAAACACTGGCCAAAGCAGAACTGTATGTGATGTTTAACATGGGCATGGAGCCCAAAATGGCAGCCCCTTATCAGATTTTTCTTTCTCCCAATAATATTTATGCACATGTTGCGATGTTGTCATGTTGTGCATTTCCATACTCACACTCTGTGTCGAGATGGGGAAGCTGTGGCTCTTCTGATGTTGCTGGAACACTTCCCTGAACATGGACTGTGCTCACTGGTCCAACAACGTATCTTCTTTGGTGATCGCTCATAGCTGAGTAAGATTGCTGGGATGGGTTTTTGGAAGACGCCTGTGCGTGAATTTGTTTTATGTTCGTAGATCAGTGCACAATGACCAACACACAGTCTTCGCAGTAAGGCTCTATTCTGATGGCATGAGTATCCCAATGACTGGCAGATTCTTATCTGCTGCAGCCTTCATCTGCCTTCACAGCCATTGTAACATACCACTTGTTATCTTCTGCCTGTTCTGCCCTTGAGGACTTCTTTGATCATTCTTTGTCTAGCTCCTTCCCTTTGACCTTGCCACCTTGGGTGACCCTGCTTGGAGTACAAGACTCCCGACAGCTTCCATCACAAGCAGGACCGGATTTAGGTATGATGAGGCCCTAAGCTACTGAAGGTAATGGGATCATTTATATGTCCAGCTGTCCTTTGTCAACAACAAATTGTCACTGTCTTTTGTATTGAATATATGCTATATGGCAATTTATGGACCTAATAGATATCTAAAGCCATTTTCACATAACGAATAGGAGTCTACACAACACTAAACACTGTTGCTGTATGTAGGTTTTATTTTATTTGGTTTTTATCTTATATTTTGGAAATGTGCATCCAGTTTTTTCCTTTATTTTTTTGGGGGGGGGGGGGGAGCAAGAGCATGGGGCCCTAAGCTATAGCTTGTTTAGCTTATACGTAAATCCAGCACTGATCACAAGGGTAATAGGAACATGCAAGCCCACTCACCACAACAAGGTGATGATCCAGTGAGTGAGCAAACAACGCATATCTAGAGGGCTGCAGGTTCTCTGGATCATTGAATGGCAGAGGTGGACAATCACAGAACAGAACAATGCCCCATCAAGACTGAACATAAGCTTATGTGTCACATTTAAATAACCTGTGCTCCTTATAAATAATTTTAATATAAATTTAATAAACAAATAACTAATACATACATAAAGTATATGACTGTATTGCAGTAATATGCCATTGGATTTTATGAGGAAGGACCTTAGACTTGTAGGCCGTACACTTTGTCCCCAAGCTGCACCCCCTAGCTACACACTTGCTCTTGAGGCAGACATCCTAACCAAAACACATTGCCTAGTTTACTGTTCTGTGCCAAACACATTTAGAATATATGCTTTCATGGATCTCCTCAAGCATGTCAGTTCCTACCATGGGATGCAATGATTCCCCTGCTTTCTGACTTGAATAGGGAGGCAAAGGAAACTGCAGATCCCATGCTCCCCAGCAGAAAATTATATACAGTGGTACCTCAGGTTAAGAACTTAGTTCTTTCTGGAGGTCCATTCTTAACCTGAAACTGTTCTTAACCTGAGGTACCACTTTAGCTAATGGGGCCTCCCGCTGCCACCGTGCCGCCACCACACGATTTCTGTTCTCATCCTGAAGCAAAGTTCTTAACCCGAGGTACTATTTCTGGGTTAGCGGAATCTGTAACCTGAAGCATCTGGAACCTGAAGCGTCTGTAACCCAAGGTACCACTGTATGTCATTTCCACTTTACAAGGAGACAGCCTGACTCTAGTGGATCTTTTCTGCTATTACCAGTCACCCCTCTCTGCACACCCTTCTTCTCAATCTTAGGAGCTGGCAGAGAGGTGGCATGAAATCAGCAGTGACTGGGTTTTTTCTTTTTCTTTAATCAGCTCTTAGCCATTCTAGTTGACGTGAGTTGTGGGGTGTGTCAGAAGCAACATTGTTGAAGGGAAATGTACTTTTGTGGCATTTCAGAACTTTGCGAGTAGAGCAAGGATATGAAGCAAATCCAGTGAATGTTGAATGCAGGGCCCTTTCTTGCCTTTCCTTTTTAAATTTCTCTATAGCTAATTGTTTCTAATCCTAGACTACACAGAAATTAATTCCTTTTCTTTTCTGATGGGCTTTTAGGCAAAAGATCCAGTAATCCCTGTTAAATTATTTTGAATGATTAGATTCCTATTCTCCAGTTTCTCAGGCATATTTCTAAGGCATGTCTGGACAGCAACGTGCCGGGTGGCACTCGGCCCACAGTAATTCCCCACAGGCCACACGCAAACGTAGCTGCTGTGCTCCTCTACCCCTGACTGACCATCTGCAATGCAAGCAGCAGTAAAGCAAGAGTCCAGTATGGGATCTGTAGTCTATGTGTAGCATGGCCCTGTGTCCAACTTTGCACAGGACAATCCTCTATTTGACAAGTTCTTTCTTTGAAGGTCTGTGTAGGCCAAGCCTGGTTTAAAGGTCAATAACCACAAGAAGGGAGGGAAGGGGCTTGGAAGTCACCCACAAAAGTTAGCACATTGGTACTGAACCAGAGAGCCAGTGTGGTGTAGTGGTTAAGAGCGGTAGTCTCGTAATCTGGGAAACCGGGTTCGCGTCTCCGCTCCTCCACATGCAGCTGCTGGGTGACCTTGGGCCAGTCACACTTCTTTGAAGTCTCTCAGCCCTACTCACCTCACAGAGTGTTTATTGTGGGGGAGGAAGGGAAAGGAGAATGTTAGCCGCTTTGAGACTCCTTAAAGGGAGTGAAAGGCGGGATATCAAATCCAAACTCTTCTTCTTCTTCTTTTTTTCAGACTGAGGGCAACCTTCCAGTGGTGGGGAGACCGACACATGCCAGTTGTGGATGGGCCCAAGAAGCATGGAGCAACAAATGTTGATTTTTACCTTTGTATAGTAGGCAAATTTCCATATACACAAACATCCATTTCTATCCTCCACCTAGACAAGCATCCAATTCAGCCAAGCAAAAAAACCAAAACAAAACTGAAGGAGGGTGTGAAGCAGGAGAGGAGGTGACCTGGGAAAGAGGTATGGCTTGTGGAGAGTCCCAAGAGTCAGTCAGAGAGAGCTGAAGGGCTGCATTTTCATACACTCCAAGTGTTCCTATTTTCAAGGGACAGTCCAGGAATTATGAAAGCCTGATTTGATCCTGGAATGTCCCTATTTCCACCGCCAGTGCCACCACCGCTGAGCTTGGGGAGGCGGATCAGCCAGCATTTGCCCTGAGCGGTTGCAGCAGCAGTAATAGCTATGAGGGAGCATCCTGTTGCCTCTCCATGGCTGCTGCTGCTGCTGCTGTTGGCCTCCTCCCTGGCTTATTTAATAGTGGCTGCTGGCAAGCAGGCGAGGAGGAAGAGAGGCCACCACCACTGAGGCCCCGTCCTCAGCACAGGTGATGTGCTGGCTCTGAAGGGCAGGCAGAAGGCAGTACTGCCCTGGGAAGGAAGAAAAGGGGAGCGGAGCAGAGCAGAGCACAATGAGTTTGGGTAAGTTTATTTTTAAAAATGCTTTGTGTGTCCGTGTCTAATCTTGCCCCTTTCTAAAAATAAAATTCAGTCGGAATTAAGGGTTTTCTCAGGATGGTGGAGGGTGTGTGGCATCCGCCATTCTTCTGATATGAAATGCTCTGCAGGGCAGAGAGAAACAAAAAATAGGCGGTTGCAGAGCGTCAGTTGGGAGTGTATGAGCAATGCTCCTATTTTCATCTGAGGAATGTTGGAGGGTATGCATTTTGCCTCCAGGCCTGAGGTTCGGCAGATCAAACAGATCCCCAGGCCAACTGCTCACCATCAACACTGAGAAGTATTGTACCACTGGTTGAATTCTAATGATAATGTCTACATTTGCACCCATACATGCAAATTTTATGCAGATCTGTGTCCTCCTTTTCATCCTCCGTTTTGGTGAAACATATCCTCTGTTTTGGGGGGAATATGTAAATGGGGGAGGGGGAGTCACACTGGATAACTGAGCATGCAGGAAAGAATGGAGCAAAGAAAGAAAAATGCCTGCATTTTAAAGATTACCCACATTCCCAGCTTTCTCTCTGGCACATAAGTGCTGAGCCAAGACTACAGGAAGTTTCTGCCTGGACATGTGCCAAGTTAATACAGGTGTAGGCCTGTGGGCAGATTATCTGGGCGATTTGCTCAGCAAGAAAAACCGACTCTGCAGCCTCCAGCAAGGTATTAGCTCTCAGAGTTGCTGCGAGGACTTACCAAATAAGAATTGTAAAGCATATTTGTAAACGGCACATGAAGGGGTGTTGTTTGTTTGTTTCCGCACTTCAGTGTTCTTGGCAGCACAGTAGTACTGACATTTTCAATTAGCATGATATTTTAGAGCTGCCAGGAGGACTGAGGCGGGAAAGAGAGGGAAATTGACAGCGCACAATGTCGCTTTGAGATGTAACAAATAAACACAGCTTCCTTGTTTTGTATCTACAAGCCCATTGACAACCATTTTGCTGCCCTCAAATGTCAGGCCTTAAGTTGACTTTTAGAATTTTAATTTAAAAGAAAAGAGGGAGAAATTCTGTTCGGCTGTTAGCAAGCCATGTAAATCCAAGAAGGTCCCGCTATTGTCGCGGCCGTTGCTCTGGATTTAATCCACAGGGTTTGACCCAAAGATCCCAGCTGCCTTGATGCAGTAATTGGGAGATTTACTATGTGGGCCATGCCCTGTATACATAACACAGTGTGTCATACTTGTTGATCTCCTTACAGATTGAGTAAGCGCTTTATGTTTGACAGAGCTGAAAACTCTTGAGGAGGGGAAAAAAAGATTGCAGGAAATTCCTCAGTGAGCAGCATTTATCAAATTTCAGCAAGAGAGAAATAGAGGAGTAATTCCTCTACCCCTGCTAAGCTGGATTGGTGAAACGGGGGGAATATATTGGAATTATTCTGCTGCAAAGCTTCCGAAACAGATAACCAATATAAAGAGGATGGTTTGATCAAGGATCTTTAATATTTTCCCGGTTAGAAGCAGCAGCAGCAGCATTCTTAAAGGTACAGAAACACTGAAAAGTCAGCTTCTTTTAAAATGGTGGTGCCAGTGGCGAGGTGGGGTGGGGGCAAAAAAACATGCTCACTGACACCCACAAGACATTATTGAGAGAATCTTTGTGATGTGCTAAATATTGGTAAAAAAGAGAAAAGGCAAATAGTTCAAGAATCCCTTCCATGGAACAAGCTAGCTGAGAAATGCAAGAATAGTAGGTTATATCCAATGCTGGTCCTACTCAGAGCAGATCCATTAAAAATTGTGGGTTTAACCAGTGCTATTTTTCTAGAAAAAGAGGTGCTGGAATTCACCATGAACATCTCCCTAGTTCTCTTGTAATAGCAATGGCACCTACCTGAGAGGTGCCGAAACTCAGTTCTGGTGAGTTGAAGCTGAAAAAAGCCCTCGGTGTAACTAACATAGATCCATTAATTTTGGTGGGTCTGCTTTAACATAGCTGGATAAAAGCCAAAATTTCAGAAGCTTTATAAGTTGTGCAGATAATTAGTAAAATGTTAAATAAGTTAAATGTTCTAGTTGAGGGTTTTCACTTGCTGTTGGCGTACTGTCGACGCCACAATGTGTTAAATGAAATATTAAACAAACTCTCCACTTTTATAGGTAATCCAGTCCTTTGATATGTGCATCAAAAGAGGAAATGTTGGTGTTGTGTTTATGTATTTGAATGTAAACTTCAACACATTGGCTGGGGTAGAAAAAAACATATTTAACAAACCAACTTAGTGTTGCAAGTTCTACATAGAGTAGACCCAATGAAATTAGACCCATGGATCTAAGTTAGTCATGCCATTAATTTAAATGGTTTGCCCTGAGTGTGATTAGAATTTATATAGTCCATAAGAACTAATGAGATTTTCTCAGAACCAGATTGGAGAGTAGGAGAAAGTGACAGAGGCCTGAGCATACCAGTGAGAGGAGGAATCCTATTCTCATAGCAAACTGCATGATTTCAGAAATGTACCCAATATTATTGGTTAGACAGCGTGGTGCTGATATTGCCAGGATTGCAGGTTCGATCCGCGTATGGGACAGCTGCATATTCCTGCATTGCAGGGGGTTGGACTAGATGATCCTCAGGGTCCCTTTCAACGCTACAGTTATATGATTCTATGTATCTATTTACTCTGACGGGCAACAGCTCTCTAAAATTTCAAGCACAAATCGTTCCCACCTCCTTTTCCACAATTCTTCTTCTAATTTCATATTGGAAAACCTTTCAAGCCCACAGGCCACATCATCTCCTAAGCAGTTTTTTGGGTGGGGAGCACATAACAGTGGTGGGGGAGGCCAGAGGCAAAAGTGAGAAGAGGAGTGAGTGTAAATTTTATCTTTTCTACCTGAGGCTACATTCCTCACCCTTCTCTACCCACCAACCAGGCAAACATGAGGCCTTTTGGCGGTTCCCTCACTACGAGAAGCCAAGTTACAGGGAACCAGGCAGAGGGCCTTCTCGGTAGTGGCACCCGCCCTGTGGAACAGATGTCCAAGAGAAAAATAACTACCAAACTTTTAGAAGACATCTGAAGGCAGCCCTGTTTAGGGAAGCTTTTAATGTTTAATAGGTTGTTGCATTTTAGTGTTCTGTTGGAAGCCGCCCAGAGTGGCTGGGGAAACCCAGCCAGATGGGCGGGGTATAAATAATAAATTATTATTATTAAAGGATGCATTCCAGCCAGGCAAAAACGCTCAAGAAAGGTGTAAGGGAGGAATGGCCCTGATGCCAGTCACTAGGCCCATTTCCTCCTCCACCACCATACCTTCCAACATTTTTTCGACAATAATAGGGACATCCTAATTTATAATGATGATGATGATGATGATGATGATGATGATGATAATGATGATATTTACCACACCCACCTGACTGGGTTGCCCCAGCCACTCTGGGCGGCTTCCAACATATATAAAAACATAATAAAACTTCCCTATACAGAACTGCCTTCAGATGTCTTCTAAAAGTCTTATAGCTACTTATCTCCTTGGCTCGAGGGGTCGCATAATTGCAGCTCCATGAGGGGACTAAGAGTCTCCTCATAACTCTCCACACATCCTTATCCAACTACAGCTCCAATAATTATTTGCGGGGGGAGCTATAGCTATTTAAATGGCATCAATGTGCTTTAAATGTAAATGCGGCCAAATCTAAACTGAAAACTGAAAACCCAAGATTCTTCACACTCTGAGGCACTGATATCACCTAGCAGGATAGCAATCAGTGTGACTTTTCTTTGGGGGGCCCTCACAGATGGACCGATAAATTTTGCGACCAGGAGTCAGAGTAGCAAATGCCTCTCCCCACCCCCAGTCTTGCATCGCATACCCCCCCCCCCAACATTTCTCTGATGAAAATAGGGACATCCTAAAAAGGAGGACATTCCAGGATCAAATCAGAAACCGAGACGACTTCTGTAAATCCAGGACTGTCACAGGAAAATAGGGGGACTTGGAGGGTCTGCCCACCGCCTTATTTTTAGGTATTGGTGTCTTCCGGAGGACTATAGTTTTGCATCTCGTTGTCTCGGTATTGTTTCATGAGAGGTATAATTGGGGCAGAAAGAACAAAGCCGGCTTTCCAGACAGCACTATGAGGATAAACACTAAAAAGAGGTGGGTGAGGCAAAGATAGAGTAACAGTCTCTTATGTGTCCCCCATTCATTTCAATGGGATTTGCAAAGGAAGCATCCAACTGGATTGTGCTCCCATCTTCCTAGCAAACATTGCTATTTTGGGAGCAAAATAAAAACACTTGATTTTCTCATTTAAAAAAAAATCCACCAAATTATCTCCCACTTCCTTCAGCTGCTTCTTTAAAACTCAAATGCTACTCTAAAGCTGTTTTATGTTTGGTTTCAAAGGCAACTGGTAAAATATTGGAGGACCCTTTTAACAATATATATAAGGGGGGGGAGAGAATAAAATAAGAAAAGTACCTTTTCCATTTGGGTTAGAACTGAGATGAAATGAGGAATGCCTGCCACCAAGCAGAAAATTTGTTCACTTTATGTGTGCCAGTTAATTACGACACTTCAGAGGCGCTTCTGAAAGGATAAGGCAAGCTGCATAAATTTAGCTGTAATCCAGGCAGGCAAAACTAATTTGCAGGGGATGGCCTTATCTAGCTGCTGCAGCTTTCTCAGAAAATTAACCTTGGATATTTGGGCCCAATTCAGAAAGTGTTTGATTTTCCCCCTCCCCCTCTCTGCTCAGCACAGGGAAAATTTTAAATTCAACACAATACCTGATTTTTAAGAGACACCGTGAATGCTGTAGGCAATTCAGAGTTATTACTGACAAGCAAAATTATATATATATATATATATATATATATATATATATATATATATATATATATATATATCACTATATATATATAGATATCTCCTTCATTCCGGTTATCCTGCCTCCTTACATGTGCATCAGTGGGTTTATTGCCATATGTACAGGGGATTCTTCCGATTTGCCAGAGGATGCAACTCATTTTAATGTACTTAGAAAAATTCATCAAAGTTCATTGCAGAATAAGTCATGCATACTGACTTGTTCATTCCAGCAGAAATGAAGAAATCCCCATAAAAATAGAAGTTTAATGAAGTGTTGGAACAGAGTCCTGCCTGTCATTCCAATTACCACTGATTTAGAATCTTCCCCGATATGCCACAATTAATTGCTCTTACTCAGCACAATTAAAAAGTTTACCTTTGGTTTCACCAGCTTTTGCCAGTTTGTAGGTAAAAGGTTTAATTAAAAACACGGCCAAATCCATCAGAAAAGCTTCAGGCACAATAATGAGCATCATAAGCACTACTGGCTCCTGAATATTTTACACAGGGTATATAACTGGAGACTGAGATTTTATCTTTATGTGCAGGAGTTAATCAGCCTACTATTAAAGTCAGTGTGTTCTGTAGGTAAGTATTCCATATAGCTCTTCTGTTGGCATGTAGGTACATATTTTGTCTGTAGTAGTTATCCTATGTCACTATAATAATACTCATATGTTTATTCATATACTGTATTCATATATTCATTTAGGGATTTACACACACACACGCACCCCTCATTACTAGGACCATACCTGAACCCCAAAATATCACAGTGGCATAATGCAAAGTCACGTAGACCCACTGGAAAAAATCTATCTCAAGAAGACCAAGACAGATTTGGTCTTCCCACTCATCCATCAATTCTGACTTTGGCCTCACTACAGCAGATCCTGCTGACCTTCCAAAGGGTGCTGCACATGCCTGGAACAGCTTACTGCTGAGGGTGAACATAACAATACGTACCGTACTTCTGGTTAGATGCATTTGCACAGAAGAAGTAGCAGTTTCAAAAGCAGAAGAGCAGGGTGGATACCGTTTTAAACAGGAACTGAAAGATTCGTTCCATTGTGTGGATACTGTGTTGTTGTTGTTTAGTCATTTAGTCATGTCCGACTCTTCGTGACCCCATGGGTCACGCCAGGCACTCCTGTCTTCCACTGCCTCCTGCAGTTTGGTCAAACTCATGTTAGTAGCTTCGAGAACACTGTCCAACCATCTCGTCCTCTGTCGTCCCCTTCTCCTTGTGCCCTCCATCTTTCCCAACATCAGGGTCTTTTCCAGGGAGTCGTCTCTTCTCCTGAGGTGGCCAAAGTATTGGAACCTCGGCTTCAGGGTCTGTCCTTCCAGTGAGCACTCAGGGCTGATTTCCTTAAGAATGGATAGGTTTGATCTTCTTACAGTCCATGGGATATTGTGTAGCTAGCTGTAATTGATTCTATGGTTATGCAAATTATTGCACCTATTACGGTAATGCACCTACGTTTAATCTCATTGTAAACAAGTGGTGCAGTGACAATAAAGTATGTCTATATTTCTATATTCTATAGGGGGAAATATGCATGGGCATGTCCTTACTAAAGTTGTAGTCAAAAGCAATATATCCCACAGAAACCTCATGGGAAGACACTCTGGAATACATGGGTTATGCCTTGCAATCCATGTCTTGAAGGCTGGGGTGAAATCTAGACACATACAAAAAATGCTGTGAAAAATATATTGAATTTGCCATAAGCTCACCATCACCAACTAGTGTCACATTTGTATAATGCACTTAAAACACACTTAAAACATTTTATTTGCAGCTGTATAGCTGAGTCCTGGTACTGCTGAACTATGGGTTGCAACCAACTAAGTCATACTGAGTGGAGACGCATTGAAATAAACAGACCTAAGTTAGTCTTCACGAGCTCTACATTGTGGCACTTGCTTCCACATAAATATGTTTAGGCTTAGTTGGAAGTATCCCATGCAATATGTAGATAGTTCAGCATGTTACTTAAGAGGAAAGATATGTAGAAACAAATCTATATTTTGGGATTGAGGGTATGAGCAATCTCATAATGATGGCCACAGAATCCATCATATTAAGTGATGTACACGCCCCACCACCGCTGCTGCTGCTGCTACTGCTGTCCAATGATCAGAAAGGATCGTCAGAAAGGTCTGGCAGTTTGGAAAAAGAAAAAGTGGCACAAAGGTGAACTGGTAGACTAACCAATTAGTAACCACAGATATAATGTGAAAAATAGCACAGAGGTCAGCACAACCAATTTGTTGCAGAGAAAACATACTGAGACTTGGTCATGACAAATGTTCTGACAACAATTTCAGTTGGGTAGAGAAGAAAGAAGATGCATTAATAATAAAATACGTGTAAAAACAGGCAGGACAAATTAAATTGAAGCAAGTAGTGACAGAGGCAACTGTAGCACAACTGGGTGTGATATCTCTGTTTTCTGCTGAGAGAATATTGCAAAATTTTATATCATTTGAATTTCAGTTTTAACACTTGTAGTTCTCATTTCCACTTTAAAAAAAAATTGGCTTTACTTCTCCCTGTGTCATGTGGATAAGCCATTACTTTGGGTAAAATGAAGTCGACACAATATTAGTTGTCTATTAATTGTGGTATAAAATAACAAGCAATGAAAATAGCTCAAGTTTCCAGCTCTCCATCTTTGTGAAAAGGAAAAGGAAAAGAAAAGAAAATGGCCGATCTCATCTTTAACTCATGGAGGAATGTTCCAGAAAAATGTGCACCATGTAAAAGTGAATTTGGTTCCAATCCAGTCTACAAATCAGTTAAGCTGCAAACCAGTTAAGCCATATTTGTCCTGTGGGCTGCAGTGCAGGATTTGGACATGCCTATTATTATTATTATTATTATTATTATTATTATTATTATTAGGTTAGGCTGCAGAGGATAGTTAAGAACTTAGAAATCAGTCCTATTGAATAAAGTGAGACTTAGGACTTATTCACACTTACCTTTTCTTGCACTTTTTCCAGGCACAGGTCTGCATTTTAAAATTCCATGACCGAGCACTCTCTCTCTCTCTTGCCCCAGAAAGCCCACTCTTTAAAGCTTAATCACAACAAACAGCAATTCAGGTTTTGCCATTTGCTCTGATTCAGCTTTAAAGAACAGATTTTCACATTTATGGAATGCACTCCCCAGGAAGGCCCACCTGTCACCAACCTTGTCATCATTTCACTTTGGGTCTCTTCCAATGGGAAACGACTTCTAAATTTAATAAACTAAACATAAACCAACCCAGCTGAAACACAAACTACTTCACAACCCAATCCTACCTTTGCTACACACAGACCGTGTACATAGCATAAATTAGGACATTCCCCGGCCCAAAGACACCTCGGAACTGTACTTTGTTAAGGGTGTTGGGAATTGTAGCTCTGTGGGTGGTAAACTGCAGTTCCCAGGAGGAGGGAAATGTGCTTTCAATGTATGTGCTGCGCTTTCAAGTTCCAGGTGGAATCTCAGAACCTATGGAAGAGAAGCGAATCAGACTCTGCTGCTTTGTAATTGGGGGGGGATCCCTATATATGTTACAGGGCGTAGATAGGGGATGAAAAGAATGGTCACTGTGTGTATGGGCAGGTTTATATTAGTGGGTTGCCAAAGGATGCTAGTAACTCAAAGCTACATTGCTGGACCCAACCAAGCTTGCGCAAAAAGGCATCAACTCAATAACTGCAGCAATGCTAGATGCTGCTATAGGGAAGACCATTCTATACATGCTGGACCCAGATGGTATGACTTAGTCATTTTGTGGATCAGACTTTTTTTTAAAAAACCATCCTTTCCTCCAAGCATTCAGTGACAGAAACAGGCAGTAAAAGGAATCTTACTAACAAGATATCAACACACCAAAGAGTTACTTTTTCTTTAAAAAAAAAATAGCCCAAGGTAGAAGCCTGCAGTTTAGAACTAGTGATCCTTTGATAAATTCAATTTCCCAAATGTTTAATTAACTACTATGTGCAGTTTAGTGGTGTTTAATTTGGTATGCACATTCAAGATATACTGTGCTTATTCTTTCTTTTTCTTTTTTCCAAATAAAATCCTGATAGGCTACTAAAAGAATTACTACATATATTTCTCTCTTCCTCTGAAAGTGTCCTTCGGCATTTCCTCTCATCAAGCTTGTTTCAGCCATCAGGAAGTGGGTACACTTACTGCAGCGGTCATATGAGAAGCTGCTTGTGTGCACAGACTTACCATTTGAATTAGGCCATTTCCCTCCAAATCCTTCGGATGCAGGTGGTCAATAGGAATGGGGGAGATAATTCAGGTTGCATCTAAAGGCAGCCCTATGTAATTTGAACTTTCTGAAACAGTACAAGAACCAAAACACACCCGTCCTTTGGAATTTTCACTTCTCCAGATCTTGCAATGCAGATCTACAGCCAAGAAACGCATATGTCCATAACCCATCTATTTGTGAAAATAACGTACACAAATTCACGAGGTGAAATTGCTTTCCAGAAATGTGTATTTTAGTCAAAAAACCGCATTGAACCATTAGATTTGCATTAAATGCTGATGAATTTTCAGGAGGTCATTAAAAAAAAATCACAAACTGATTTGGAAATATGGAGAACTGGAAAAATGGGAAACGGAGAGAAACCAAAAAATGACAGCTTTGCCCGTCTCCAGTGGTGGGCTGGTGCGTGATGTGAGCAGTTCACTATGTTAAGGCAACAGTAATATGTGTTCAACTCCTTACTCACACTGATAGAACAGCTTAATATTTGAAATCCTCCTGGTGGGGTTTTAATTTGGTCCCATATATTAAGGCATATATTAAGGTCCCATATATTAAGGTAGTTCAACTTTTGCAGGCCAAGGGCTGCAATGACCCATAGTCAACACTCCAAGGTCCACTTGTTAAACTGAACAATTTACAGACTTGCCTTTTGTAAGATTCTAAACTATATCCATATTTCTCATTTAGTTCATGCAATTATTTGAAACTTTTTCTGCATAGCTTGAATATTGCAGGAAAGTTATTTTAAAAAATGGCTCTGTGTTGGACCTGACCTTAGCTACAATGGACAGATAATTATTAGCTGTCAAATTAGTATGTTTAATCAAGCTGCTGTACTTAAGTGTACTTTAAAGAGAGAGAGAGGAATCTGAGGGTGTCTGAAAGGCTTACTTTATGATGCTTTGTAATGGAAATCTATTAATGATTTTCTCTATTCAGTCATTGGTTTAATAGGATTCATTAATTGTTCCAAATTTTATCAATGTGAATTAAGACCTTATTAGTTGATGCTAAACACTCAAATACTCCATGGGTTGAAGAATATATGCTTGAATGAAATGTATGTACTGACATCACTTGCTAATTCTTCTTTCACACACACTGGCTTCTCAGTTGAGTAAAACTACTACTGCTTATAATATTTAGTTACTCCATTATCCTGTTCTTCTTCCATGGAGTTGAGGCCAGCAAAACTGGTGAGTGTCCCAAGATCACCCAGAGACCTTTGCAGCTGAATAGGGATCAGTTGTACAAGCCATTATGTTGTACAAATCATTATGCCAAACGAGCTTTCAATCAGATTTCTTAATAGTCAGCCATATAGTATTTTTTTCTGAAATGCACAAACCATTTCACATATTTAATCTGAAAAATAATTTCAAACAACAGCCATGTGGGGCAGATCCCATATTATATAAACGGAGGAGGAACATGGAGGGATGGTTATTATTTTTACTGTTATTATTATTATACCCCGCCCTTCTGGCTGGGTTGCCCCAGCCACTCTGGGCAGCCCCCAGCAAAATGTAAAAACATGCCTTCTAAAAGTTGCATAGTTCATTATCTCCTTGGCATCTGATGGGAGGACATTCCACAGGGAGGGCGGCACTGCAGTCTAGTTCCCTGTAACTTCACTTCTCACAGTGAGGGAACCCTCGGAAGACCCTCGGAACTGGAGCTCAGTGTCCGGACTGATTGATGCAGGTGGTGACACTCCTTCAGGTATACTCGGCCAAGGTTGTTTAAGAGCTTTATAGATCAGCACTAACACTTTGAATTGGTGTTTGTAGACATAGTTAGGATTGCACAGGGCTGGAATTTGGTATTTGGTAACTTTTAGGACTAGTTTTGGTGCTAACTTTCCTTTCTTTGAAAAGAGAAGTATCTCCCCACCAGCACTGTGTGAAAAATAGAAAGAAAAGCTCGAAATAACTTATGGCTCCAAGGTGCCATTTCTTATATATTAAGCAGTTTAAATTAAGGGAGAAAGTAAGGAGAGAAAAATAATGCACCGCATGGAACGGAATATTCACTGCGAACCAGTCACAGATAGCAGCTCTTCATTTTCTTTTGAGGGAAGCAGGGTATGTATTTAAAAAGACCACAGGTAACCAAGGATTGTGGGAGAAGCATTGCTGAATAGCTCTATTTCTTTGAATATATCATTTACTTTCTGACACATCTTCTTTCAGTTACACCTTTCAAAACAGTGATGATCCGTGTAGCAAACTGTATTCTGTTACCTGAATACCCTGGAGTACTGCATAGCCAGATGTCAGCGAGAGTGCCAAAACGAAATGTCTCTCTTGCATTTTATTTTCAACCCCTTCACATGGCTATCAGGGAGGCTTGCATATGATTCAGATGACTGGATAGCAAACAGGATTTCTGTACAATGAGCAGTTGCCAAGTAAAATGAAAGCCTGTGCTTTCAAAACAGCAGTGTTCAGTTTGCCATAATAAAGTCTCTATGTGGTTTCATCTAATGTTGGAGCTTTGCAGCCAAGTAAGATCATTTTGATATTGGTGCCTTCTTTCAGTTTCTCTTAGTTTCTCATTTTTTTCCAAATCTTAAGATCAGTTTGCCAAATTTATCCAAAAACAAAAAAAGCTTCACCAGCATTTTAATGTGCATTTATCCTAATATACACACAATGGTAAGCAATTTTCCTTAATAAAATGCATTTTTGGCATATTATTTTCACTAGCACATACTTTTTTATACCCATCTTCCTCTAACAGATGCTTTTTTGTACGGAATTATGTTGTTGTGTTGTTTTGTACGGAATTGTGTTGGTGTGTTGGAGAAGTGCTTTGCAAAATTTGCAAACACATGAACTTAAAAGGACAGCTGCATATAAGTTTGCATATTTTTGTGGGGGGGAGTGCATATTAGGTAGGTTTACCATGAAATATGATTTGAGCTGAATCTGTCCCCTCTCTCTGTCCCTCCTTCCCTCTTTCTTCTAAGATGCTTCCAGCTGCAAGACATCTAAAAGTGACATCGAGGTGGCCTTTTTAGGAATGTTAATCAATGTGAGCATTCACATTTATAATGTAGCGTGAGAAAGGAAGAAGCAAATGAACTGAAGAAATTGACATCTGAAGCAGTTCTGGCAAACTGCACACCCTCCAGTTCCTGAATTGATTCAACAAATTCCATTGTAAATCTGGCATTTGGGAAAAAAAACCAAGAGCAGAGTGAAGCAGAGGAATATAGTAACTTTGTCTTATACCAGGCATAGGCAAACTCAGCTCTCCAGATGTTTTGAGACTACAATTCCCATCATCCCTGACCACTGGTCCTGTTAGCTAGGGATGATGGGAGTTATAGTCCGAAAACATCTGGAGGGCCGGGTTTGCCTATTCCTGTCTTATACTGACTCAGAGCTAGGGATGCTCAAGAAACAAGAGCAGAAATTACCAGTGTTCACTTATTCATCCCATCTCCATAATGGAAATCAATCTAGAAAATATGATTGGTTTTCAATGTTGGTATTTCAGTCTGCAAACATTACAGAATTGATCATTTCCCCACATAGCATTTGCATTCTGTTTCCTTTGCACTTAAATGAATGGCCTCTGTATTGTAATGAATGGTGAGGAATAATATGATGAAAGTAGGTAAAAGGTAAAGGTACCCCTGCCCGTACGGGCCAGTCTTGACAGACTCTAGGGTTGTGCGCCCATCTCACTCAAGAGGCCGGGGGCCAGCGCTGTCCGGAGACACTTCCGGGTCACGTGGCCAGCGTGACAAGCTGCATCTGGCGAGCCAGCGCAGCACACGGAAACACCGTTTACCTTCCCGCCAGTAAGCGGTCCCTATTTATCTACTTGCACCCGGGGGTGCTTTCGAACTGCTAGGTTGGCAGGCGCTGGGACCGAGCAACGGGAGCGCACCCCGCCGCGGGGATTCGAACCGCCGACCTTTCGATCAGCAAGTCCTAGGTGCTGAGGCTTTAACCCACAGCGCCACCCGCGTCCCTATGATGAAAGTAATTACATGAAATTCCACCAGGGCAGACAGTGAGATGAAGAATGTAATTTTCATCAGAAGCCAAACTGCAGCAGAATGAAAACAGCGCTGCATGGAATGTACACAGCTCCGAATGGAAACTGATGTTGGACTAGGACCAGGGAGACAGGGTTCAAATGCCCACTCAGCCATGGAGTTCACTAGGTGATCTTGGACTAATCACAGTCTCTCAGCCTAACCTACCAGTCTAACCTAGTTGTGGGGATCAGATGGGGAGGAAAAGAAGCTCCATATGCCACCTTGAGTAATTTGGGAGGAAAGGTAGGATAGAAATGAAATGAAAAATGAAATTAATTGCTCTATCTCAGTTTTGACTGCACCAACCTCCCCTCAACTTCCAGATGTTTTGATTAAAACTCCCATTGTCCCTGTCTGATGGCTATGCTTGAAAGGGCTGGTGGCAGTTGTATTGCAGAAGCACCTGGAGATCACCAGGTTGGGGAACACAAGTCCAAGCTGGCTGGCAATGGCCCCCCAGATTTTCAGACACTGTTGTTGTTGTTGTTCTTGTCAGTGGCGTAGCATGGGGGGTGCAGGGGGGGCCAGGCGCAACATCTGAGGGGGTGCGCTCGCACTCGCAGCTCTCTGCCCCCTGCTAAAATCCACGGGTTAGGGGGCGCAAACTACTTGCCTTGCCCCGGGTGCTGACAACCCACGCTACGCCACTGGTTCTTGTTGTTGTAATTTATATACCACCCTATACCCGGGGGTCTCAGGGCTGTTCACCAAATAAAATCAAGATATAAAACCACAAAATACATAATAATAATAAAAACAACCACCCAATAGCCCCCCCTAAAAAATTTTTTTGAGGGCATAGGATGTAAATCAGATCAACCAAAGGCCTGGTTAAAAAGGAACTTTTTTGCCTGGCGCCTAAAGGTGTATAATGAAGGCACCAGGTGAACTTTCCTGGGGAGAGCATTCCACAAATGGGGAGCCACTGCAGAGACGGCGTGTTCTCATGTTGCCACCCTCTAGACCTCTCAAGGAGGAGGCACATGAAGAAAGGCCTCAGAAGATGATCTCAGGGTCTGGGTGGTTCATGTGGAAAGAGGCGGTCCTTGAGGTTCTTCCCATCCCATGCTGAGAATAGGACCTGGGCCCTTACGTAAACATTACAGGTGCTGTACCACTTAGCTTTGGCCTTTGGTAAAGGAATGGAAGGATGGGAATCCTCTTGCCCGTAACGGCAGTGGTGTGGTGGTGCGGGGTCATGGGCAGTTGAAAACCTGTTACTATTTCTGCAGCAGGGTCCCTGTCTCCAGCATCCTAGAACCATCTAATCAGCACAAAAGGGGAGTCTTTGAGCCCCTGTATGCTCCAAAGCAAGCATTTAGGAGCACTGAAAGCACACGGTGCTTCAGTTTCAAGAGACTGGTGTCCACGTGCTGCTATGTACAATGGAGTGCCACCGAAAAACGCAACCAAAGTCACACCAGAATAAGACATTGGAGCACTCCAAATCATTTGCCCAGCTGATCGTGCTGGAAAGCAACACATGTAAACCTGCACTGATGGTTGCAATGCATCCATAAGTACTATTATGGTATAACCATAAGATTGTTGTATAATCGTAGAAAGGGCGTGGCTATGAGGGGGCAAGGCCAGCAGGTGAAGACTGCTTTATTCTGGCAGGTTTGGGGGACCTGGCTGTTTCTGAGGAAAGAGTTTTTAATAGTGATGTGCTGTCCGTCTCCCATCCCCCGTCTGTCCCCCCCGCACACTGGATTTGTTTACTAGATTTTGTAGGTTTGTTTCTATATAATTTAATTTAATTTAATTTTAGTTTAATTGCTTTTTAACTATGTTATTTTGTATGTTTTTAGCTTTATGTGTTTTATCTTTGTTTAATTTTTATGAGGCACCTTGAGTCCCAGTTCTAGGGAAAGGCAGAATCCTAGTTTTAAAAATAACAATAATAATAACAATTCATAATTTAAAAACGAAGGGACCTGAACACTGCCTACACCCACTTTTTTTTACCATTTTTGGGTAACGTGATGCAGCTCAGTCAAAGTGGTGATATATGGTATTAGTGTTATATTGAATTGTGAGGCCAACTTGTGTGTGCTAAGTGCATAAAATGTATCCCTGAATAGAACAATATTGTTTTAGCACATATTTAGATAACAGTGAATAACAATATCTGTTTTTTCGCTTGAAGGGAAAGATACAGGTTATGCTTCATAGCACCTGCTGTGGTACCAAAGGTGATTTAAATAGGATCACCCCATAGCTGATAACCTCCTGAGTAAGATTAGCGGATGTTAAATCTGCAACTGATACCCAACCAGTGCTTTCTTTTGATGCCTCTAGAATGAAAAGGCTTCATTTGCATATGGGCCTTCAATTTAAAATGATGAAGGGAGCATACGTTTGCATCCCCCTCCCCAACTTCACAGCAATGGAACTAGAAGTAGACCAAAATGTTTATGCAAATGCTAATGAAAATGTAATTATTGCATCACTCACCTGAGAAACAGCATATGGCACAGAGCTAGCTGCTCACACAAAGCTTGTTAAAATGCATTTTAAAAATTAATTTAAATGCATTTGCCAACATTCATTTAAAAAGCCAGCATGTGGATGTTCTTTTCACTTTTTTTTACATAAGAAATAAATGGCAAATTAATGCACATTAGAAAATTAGATGAAAGAAAATAGCTTCAGTCAGAAATAATGGCCACCATGAGAAATGACAACATTTCTTCCAAGTCACAGCTATCACCCAGTGCTGGGTGTAAATATCTTGTTGGATCAGAGGCCTAATCCTGTGTCTTTGGTTTATACCAAAGTTGGTACACAACAAGATGAAGCAAAAGTCCAAGTACTAAACAACTCAGGTGTATGGCTGTCAAGAGTTCATCCAGAGTGGAACATTCCTTTCTTCTGGTGAACAGTGCAATCCTATACAGGAAAACAACAAATAGTTTTTTGGCACCTTAAAGACTTACAAATTTATTATGGCATATGTTTCTGTGGACACTTGATCAGATGCATGAAGCATTACCCTGAGTTGTGGATGGATGGATGGATGGATGGAGGATAATTGTAAACAGTGGGGTCAAAAGGAAATGTGGAAAAGTACAGATGGTGGTAATTAAGCTATTAACAGAAGCCATTCAAAAATAACAAATGTCCTTGTTGGAACAGACATCCCAGCATTGGTAAGCCAATAAACACATGTAATGTGATTATTTTTAAAAATCCTTTGTTTCAGTCAGTACACAACTGATAATATTTAACCTCTTGCAGAATTATAATTCTGTGGTTTCACATTGCAGTATGCACCTGAAATTAATTTGTCACAGTATGGCCACCTTAAGAGTATCCTGGGAGGTTGAAATCACACCCAGTGATCCGACCTGTGTCCATTTGTTAATTTATTTTGCATTGAGACCAACCTGTTTGTCCCATGCAGACTGTGGAAGGACACTGCTTGCAGGCAATGGCATATGTCACATTGGAAGACGAGCAGCTGGTGCTATAGATGACATTATTAGGTCCTGTAACAGTGTGGTCATGAGGACACAATTGGCATCTGCTTCATGATCTGGTCCCTGGGTCTCTATCATCACTGTGTGGCCTGTTGTTGCTGGTCTGTATGATGAAGTGATGTTATAATAAATGTTGCTTGACTTCAAGGTGCCATAAAACAATTTGTTGCTTTTGCTGCAACAGCCCCTCCCCCAGGCACAATAAACATGTCTACTCACAAGTAAGCCTCATTGAGTTAAATGGGGCTGAAGGCCAAGTAAGCAAGGCAGTCCGTTGTTTTTCGCGTGTTCAAGATGTGTGTGACCGTGTATACACGCATTGCACTGAACTCGGAAGTGACCCAGAAATGTCATAATGTTGCCACTGAAATGTCACTAAAAGGGTGAAACAGGGTGTTTGCAGGCCTTTTCAATGGGTTTCAATTATACACAATTTCACTGATGCACGCAGTACCTCAGAACATAACCCCCCAGTAAACTGGGTGCTGCCTGCATAGGACCATAGTCTTGGCGCTGCAAAGTATAACAGGGAGAACAGTTGCCCCTAAAAGGGGTTTTAGCTTCTCACCCAAGATATGTCTTAGAATGAGCAGGAATGGAAAAAGCAGCCATATGAATTCCACAGCTCAAGCCAGTCCTCTCCTGGTCTTGTTAGCTGTTACTGCCATGGAAGGAGGCCAAGGCAATTGGAAGCAGTGATTCAGGACTCTTGTTCCCCAAAGTGAAAGCCATCTTGATGAGTTCCAAGAAATAACTTAGGAATACTATATCCTGGGGACTTAATTCATAGTAGCTCTTGGCCAATACCTGTCCACCCATTACTCAAAACTTTCCTCCCCCTACAAAAGACGTTTTATTTTTTTTCCTGTCTCTTTCTCAGGGCACTTTAGAATTCCTTTAGAATTTGTTTATCATTTTGGCAGGTTATGTACTTCAGCTTACCTAATTGTTGTGAGGTGCCTGTGAAGTTTCCCCCCCTTTACTTTAAACATTTTTCCAGTACTTGGCAGCCTCTCCAGCTGCCTGTTTTATTCTGATCTGAAAAAGCCACAGAGGAGAAGCTTTTGCTTTAATTTAAGCACAGGAAGTCAGAGGGGTTGGCTATGGAATGCCTGAGATTGGCATGCCTGTATTTTTGTTTTGTTCTTGAGAGAGAGAGAAGTCCTTCTTCTAATTTCTTTTTCTTTTTCTAGAAAAATAGCACTGAAAAAAGAAGCAAACCATTGACAGGTGCACAATAGGCAGCCTTTGCATCTTCCCGAGCTTAAAAGAAGGACAAGCTTAGCAGATCATTGGGTTTGGGGAAAACATAGACACCTAGGGAGGCTGCAGATCACTGGAGATATGATTTGTAGATTGAAAGAAATAATATTCATATTTTTAGCCCCTTCAAAAGTTAGATAAGCACACACAAAAACTTGCACCATAACAATTTGACTGAATCCCACCCCCCTTTGATGAATTTAGAATGCAATTCTTTTCTCATTAACTGCTGGAAAATGCTTGTCGGGGAGAAGGAAGCATAATAACAGGAGCCTCAGAAAACCAAATATCTCAACTGGGAGTGGGGGGGGGGACACACCTAGATGCAACACACACACCCCTTACAATCATTCTTCAAGGTCATTTTAGCACAGCAAGGTCACAGAACCTTTCTTCAAAAAAGAGCAGAGTTGTAGCAGATCAGTTGGGACTGTGCTGCTTTTCTGAGCAAAGCATCTGCAGTATCTTCCAATTTCTCACACCGTTGCTTTCATGGCTGAGGAAAGCAAAGCAAAGTGTGGGCAGGGAGCACCAGCAACCATCATATTTAAGATCAACGCTTAATGGTTCTTTATTGTGCCCTTAGGAAGCCAGACCAGAATTTCACCTCCCTCTGCATCTCTCTGTTAATGTCCCACATAGACAACTGTTCAACAAAAAAACAGTGCTGTGCATTATGTGAGACTAAATATCTGTCTGCTATGCTGATGTACCTGTATATTTGTGCTCACATTTTTTTAGTTTGTTTATTCCATTTGTCAGTCACAATAGTAATCTGAGTGGCGTGCAAAATATTCCATTGTATTTTTCATGCCTTGCTTTTCCCATGAACACATTAAAGCAGGTTAAGTATACCCATAACAATACAATGTGCTGCTAGCCATAAATTACCCGAAACTTTGTTTACAATCAAATTCCAGAAACCTAAAGTATTTATTATTATTATTATTATGAGTAGTAGTAGTAGTATTAATGCTAAAACTTCCAAAGCTACCCTCCTTCCAACAGATTCCCTGTTGATATGCAATAATAAAAAGGCAATGTCATGGCAAAACAATACAATATAATTCAAATAATAATACCTAAACTGAGAGGCAACAAAAATACATTCACATTTAAGCAGAACAGAGACCATGCAAACAATTTTAAACACTTTGGTGATTAAAACATGTCTTAGGCTGAAATCCTACACGTGAGTTACAGATAGGTAGCCGTGTTGGTCTGCCATAGTCAAAACAAAAAAAATTCCTTCCAGTAGCACCTTAAAGACCAACTAAGTTAGTTCTTGGTATGAGCTTTCGTGTGCATGCACACTTCTTCAGATACACACACATTTTTCCTATACGTGGGACATTTTTCCTATACGTGAGTAAGCCACACTGAAGACAGCATCTTAGGCACCTCTTAAACTTCCCTGGGGAGTTCAAGGTATTCCAAAGTCAGGCTGCCCCCAAAGAAGGCCAACTCCCTTGCACCTACGTCTTGTTTTTCACCAGTTGTACTTGTAGAAGGACCTCTGTGATGCTTTTTCATGCTACAGCCACTTTGTGATGTAGGCCAGTTGTGCATATAGTATTGTCTAGGTTTTTGATTCCCAAAATGATGCCCATGGGCACCCCTTTGGCACCCACCAATGAGGAGGTGGGGATTTTTTGGTTGGGGGGGATCTCTGTTTTTGGGGTGCTGCTGTTGCTCTTTTTGCCTGTGTGGTTTTGGACCATATTCAATATTAATGGGGTCTGGGCCTAGTTGGGCTCTGAATTAAAGGGGTTTTGGGTGCAATTGCTGGAGCTAAGCTGCACATATTCAGTAAGGTGAGGGTAGCACCTTTGGTGAACCAGAGGGTGAAATGACTGAGGTGTTAACTACCAAAGAAATTGCTGAGCCTTTTCCTGCAGAACAGAATATCTCTACACAGTGGTCAGGTTATATACTCCATAACCCACAAATGTCCTGGAAAAACTGGGACATGCTTTTTTTATTGTGAGTGCCCTGCCCAAAAAAAAGCACGGGGGTGTTGTGGGACTGCGGTGCAAAGTCGCATGAGATCACAGCAACCCAAATGTTCACCATGCAGTCACGATAAAAAAACTGGGAAGATAGCATCTGGGAAGATGGCGCCCCAGATTTTGGCTTCAAAGTGTTGGAGGGTAAAGTATTCCAAGGGGCAAGATGCAAGTGACTTGCTCATTTAGACCGAATGGGTGACTGAAGACAATAGAGTAATCCTGACAGGTGGATCTGCCTCACACCTCATTTGAAGTTCTTAATACAGAAGGGGGCTTATCATATGACACCTACTTTGTGAGAGGGACAGGAAGAAAAAAATGGAATAATTTGCTGACAGGAGTAGCTTCTGTACCTATGCGAAAAGCTATTTGGGGGAGTTCTTTTCTAAAGTAAACAAAAATGCATTTGGATTCTGGTGAAGCTGATTGGCACCTTTATGCTGACATATGTGGATTCAGGTGGAATTACATTGGCATAAAATTGGAAAAGCATGCTGGCAAATCATGCCTTCAGGTCACCTCTTAAAGCTGTGTTATGTATATGTATGAAGAAGTGCTGGATTCTTAGATATGTTATAGGTTAGGATGAAAGTACATAGCTCCATTTATTTCAAGGCAGCTATGATGCTTCTAACAAGATGAGGAAATAGCAGTGTGGAGGGTGGGCAGTTGCGTGTACAACCATGCACACTTACGGCTAGCCACTAGTTCTTATCAGATAATTGCTAAAGAGTAAACTATTTCCCATATCTTAGTTTAGCAGCTTGCCAAGGATATTTAACATGCTCTAGGACTGCTTACTTTGAGTTCAATGTTGGGTGTTGGCATTGCAGCCCCTGTTTTCGAGTGAACGCTGTGTATTACGTGTTGCAAATAAGTATTTAATTTGCACTTCAGTTGAAAAGCATTTATTGTACATTGAGAATCAATTGACTGCTACAAGAGCCCTTTTTATGATTTAATCCATCAGAAGAAAGCCTGCTTGCTATCGCGCCATTCTCAAAATGGCATAAACAATCAATGTAAAAATTAATATATTATTAGCTGTGCTCTGTGGGTACCTAATTGACATGGGACATGATATATAGAGGAAATTAGCTCCCAATTTGCATTTTCCTAAAATGTCAATACATGTTTTAATTAATTTATTCTTTCATGAATTAATTCCAATCAGATGCCCTGATGCTGCATTGTTAAACGACAATTAAAAGACGAAAAGAATTACTTAAGCTTTCATGCGGGGTGGATGCAGTTGAACGTTCGCAAAATATGGAAGCTCTGTTGAAAGGAGTTGGACTTGTGCAAGAGCAGGCGCATGGAAATCTACGCACGGCTTTCTATTTTCTTTCAAGAATATTGAGATGCAGTATCAGCATTGTATGGCACTTACAAATTTGGTCTTGGACCCCAAAGCCCTAGCCTGGTATAGTTGTCCAAGGACAACTCTCCTGATACAGTTTCCTATCTCGAAAATAAAAGTAATTATGCCATAAGGTCATTTTAAAAACAGATGTGCCAGCTATTTAAGTGTGATGTAGCCTCAAGTTGTCAGGCTTCAGGGAATCTGATCCCTCCCCCTCACGGCAGGCTGCCAGTAATAGATAGACAAGAAGCTCTTACCAATGTCTTTTATTCAAATTTCACAGAGAGAGGCTTGGAAATGCTGTCTCTTTGGGTAATGGCATTGCTCTGAGTAATCTTCTCCTCCTCCCCCCTTCCCTTCTCAGTCATCAACAGCACCACCACCCTTACAGTGGTTCCTTAAGGCCATTTGCCTCTTCGCTTTCTGCTCTCCCACTTTCACTGTCCACCGGGTTCTGGGAGAAGGGAGGTCTGGAATATTTTCTAATGATAATGTGTCAGCCAGCTGCTCTGGCTCTGCTCCCCGCCTCCTCTTCTTCCATTATTTCCTATCTTTGTGCCTCTTCTATCTCTGAGCCGTGACCTTCTGCAAACCACTGTTGTAAATCTACACTGTCTTCCTCTTCTCTGGAAGGTTCAGGAGGAGGGGGAGGCGGTCTCTAGCATTCCTCCTCAGTCCAGCCCCTAACACCAGGGAATGGTTGATGAAGCAGGAGGTACAGTGGTACCTTGGTTCTCAAACTTAATCCATTCCGGAATTCCCTTCCAAAACCAAAGCGTTCCAAAACCAAGGTGTGCTTTCCCAAAGAAAGTAATGCAAAATGGATTAATCCATTCCAGACTTTTAAAAATAACCCCTAAAACAGCAATTTAACATGGATTTTACTATCTAACGAGACCATTGATCCATAAAATAAAAGCAATAAACAATGTACTGCAGTCACACAATCAATCAATCAATAGAAGAAGAGGAGTTTGGATTTGACATCCCGCTTTATCACTCCCCGAAGGAGTCTCAAAGCGGCTAACATTCTCCTTTGCCTCCCTCCCCCACAACAAACACTCTGTGAGGTGAGTGGGGCCGAGAGACTTCAAAAAAGTGTGACTGGCCCAAGGTCACCCAGCAGCTGCATGTGGAGGAGCGGGGAAGCGAACTCGGTTCACCAGATTACTAGTCCACCACTCTTAACCACTACACCACACTGGCTCTCTTAGCTGAACTGAGTTCCACACAGTCACAAAAACAAAACAAAGAAGTGCCGCAAAAACAGACCTCAGCGTAACACTCAAAACAGAAGCGTCACAGTCAAAATGGAGCACGTCCGGCTTCTGAAACAAGTTCACAAACCAGAACACTTACTTCCAGGTTTGCAGTGCTTGAATTCCATGTTGTTTGCGTACCAAGGTGTTTGAGAACCAAGGTACCACTGTATCTCAGGCAGCCCTGTGCAAGTGTGTGGTTGCTGCCTGGGGAGCAGCCCCTGCTAATGTCAGAAGCGAGAGAACGCATGCCAGCCAGCAACTTCACACTTGCTTCCAAGTTTAACCCTCTCATAAGACGTGCTTTTCTCTCCACCCCACTCAGTTATCTCACAGTGATTCCTCCTGGGATAATTACTAGCCAGCTACCACCTATGGTTGAGTAAAGACCAAACGATCTTGATCCAGCAATGGCAGGACAAATCCATATCATCTCACCAACAGTTTTTTCCCCTGTGTTCCCCGTTGAGGCACCAAGTTGTACAACAGATAACCTAACTTCTACATTCCAGTTTCCAGGCTTCCCCTTCTAGGACAGAAAAGGTACTGATAGGGAAAAGCAGAAGTGCTGGGGTGGAGCCACAACACTAACTTTCCTGCAGGTGTGTCACTGCCACTTAGCAGAGAGAGAGGGATGTTGGTGCTCCAGGGGAGCCAATCCTGCACTTCCGCATCAAGTTCCCAGGAGCCTTGTCCCTACTCCTTTCCCTCATGGTAATCAGCAGTGTTATGGTAAACACCATAACAGAAAAGAAATGGAGGCAGTGAGAGATTTTACTTTCTTGGGCTCCATGATCACTGCGGATGTTGACAGCAGCCACAAAATTAAAAGACGCCTGTTTCTTGGGAGAAAAGCAATGACAAACCTAGACAGCATCTTAAAAAGCAGAGACATCACCTTGCCAACAAAGGTCCGTATAGTAAAAGCTATGGTTTTCCCAGTAGGGATGTATGGAAGTGAAAGCTGGACCATAAAGAAGGCTGATCACCGAAGAAATGATGCTTTTGAATTATGGTGCTGAAGGAGACTCTTGAGAGTCCCATGGACTGCAAGATCAAATCTATCCATTCTTAAGGAAATCAGCCCTGAGTGCTCACTGGAAGGACAGATCGTGAAGCTGAGGCTCTAATACTTTGGCTACCTCATGAGAAAAGACTCCTTGGAAAAGACCCTGATGTTGGGAAAGATGGAGGGCACAAGGAGAAGGGGATGACAGAGGACGAGATGGTTGGATAATGTTCTCGAAGCTACCAGCATGAGTTTGACCAAACTGCGGGAGGCAGTGGAAGACAGGAGTGCCTGGCGTGCTCTGGTCCATGGGTTCATGAAGAGTCAGACACGACTAAACAAGTAAACAACTAAACAACAACAACAACATGGTAAACACAAACATCCCATTGCAGCAAGCCACTTTGGGGGGAAAGCTTGTTGGGACCAGTCCGGGCCTACACAACTTATGACCCACAAAGTCAAATGCAACCCACCAAACAAATACAGAAACATGTAAGCAAAGAAGAGCAAAAATGGAAGGAGAGGAAGTGAAGGATTTGGGGAGGTTACCAAACATGACTGGTCTTAAGCTTGGTGGACCACAAGTTGTAGTGGACTAGGAAAGTATCATTATTCTTTAAAATGTTTCTTCAAAGGAATTAATATAAAGACTCCATGCTATGAGTTAACCATCTTCAGTACTAAAACAAACTTGAGCCATGAGTTTTGGTGCAAGGAAATATTATAATTTGAAGAAAATTCTCTCTCCCCCCCCCCCCCATGGTTATCCTCTGCAGACGGTAAACATTTAGGAACAAAGTATCAGAATTGGCTCATTGAAGTCTACGTCCTGTTTTTCAATGTGAAAGCACACTTTGGTCCTAAGAGAAAAATATTAAATGTCAAGCTGTACATCAATATCCAAATCCTGATTATCACTGTGTTAAATGCCTAGACAGTGCCACCCTAACTATGATTACACAAAAGTAAATTCTGTTGAACTTAAGGAGCTTACTCCCAGGTAAGTGGAACTAAAAATGCATCCTAACTCAAGGAAATGTCAGCATGAGTTAAATATAATGATTACTAATATTGCTCATCTAGACTTCATTCTCTTTTGAACAGATTTTGAAGGGTCTTAAATTGCTTAGAATCTTTTTTTTTTTTTTTTACTGCAGATTGTAAAACAGGATGTGGTCACTTGGCAAATAAATAATACTAGATTAATTAAACTCCATATTTAGAAAACGGCACAAACCAGTAACCTGCTCTTTCTTTACCTAAAACTTTGTCTTTAAAAAGATCCAAAGGGCCTTTAACGTTTTCATGTCCCATCTTTGGAATGCTCTCCCCAACTCCTACTCAGACATCTTCTTGGCAGAGTCCAGGTTTCTAAAACATCATTGTTTCATTTTATGCTGCTTAAAATAAATAATAAAAAAAACTTTTTAAAATTGTTTTTGTGCAACTGATGTTTTGCTATTTTAGTTTACTGTATTACAGGTTATTGCTTTAGTAAAATCACATATCCTGCCCTGGAAATATTGGGCAAAATATAACTGATAAATATAAAGTTTGTCCCTAGTACTTGCATCCACCAAGTCCTCTTCTTCCTGAAAGAAGCAAAAACTTCCCCTAAAGACAAAGCTTGTATTTTGGGTCAACACATTCCATTTATTGCAAGACACAATGGAGAAAATTATAAAGGAAGCAGAGCAGAAATTGCTTTCTTAGAAGGTGTTTTACAGGGCAACCTCCTAAACAGAAGGTCATTTTCAGGTGGAGCTGGCTGTGGCCTAGTGGCACAGAAAGTTAGGCCATTGTCAGTTATGGGAGATTATGATAAATTAATAGTCTGATTAGAATCCCAGACTCATCACGGTCATCATTCCCTCTATTACTGATCTTCAGGCATGAGTGCTAATCCTTAAGTACTAATCCTTAAGCTAAAATGGCACCACACACAAGAGGGATGTATCAGCAGGCTCAATGGAGTCCTTAAAGTATGAAGAATTACAAACATGGGGGGACTTAAGAGAAGTGGAAATACCACAAATAGCCCAATGAGAACTGCTTATGCCCTGTGCCCATGGAATGCTGACTGACTGTTGAGGGGGCAAATGGGAAATCAGATCAGAAATGGAATGGGGTATCTGTGCAGCAGCAGAGCATGGGGGAACACTCCACACAGCAACGTTTTGTTACGAATCCCACTTGTAATGAAAAAAAAATGCCTCTTACATAGTTGAGGCATCCCATGATAATTCCAGAGCAACAGGGTGATGCAAGGGCCAGTTTTTGCATTCTTGGGAACTGTGGTCTTCCATGCATAGGAGGAAGAAATGAGGCTATAGTTCAAGGGTGCTGAGAGAGGAGCCCTCTATTCTCCTTCTGGAGCTACAATATTCCCAGAATCTCTTTTCATGGGGAATTGTAGCTCTGGGAGGAGAGAGGGTGCTCCGCTCTCAATACCCTTAACAAACTATAGTGACCATGTAAAATGGTGCCATGTAATGTGTGAATGTGGCCATAAACAGAGAAAACTGTAAAGGTAAAGGGACCCCTGACCATTAGGTCCAGTCGTGGCCGACTCTGGGATTACGGTACTCATCTCGCTTTACTGGCCGAGGGAGCCAGCGTACAGCTTCCGGGTCACATGACTAAGCCGCTTCTGGCGAACCAGAGCAGCGCACGGAAACACCATTTATCTTCCCGCCGGAGCGGTACCTATTTATCTACTTGCAATTTGATATGCTTTTGAACTGCTAGGTTGGCAGGAGCAGGGACCGAGCAACGGGAGCTCATCCCATCATGGGGATTCGAACCGCCAACCTTCTGACCGGCAAGTCCTATGCTCTGTGGTTTAACCCACAGCGCCACCTGCGTCCCTAGAGAAAACTGTAGGTGGCCATAAACAGAGAAAACTGTAGGTGACAAAAGGCCGGGGCAAAATTTCCACAACAGAAAAACTCTTTTTTGAATTGATTCTATCCACTTTGTATTCCCCAACTTTTGTCAGTCAGGCTGCGTACACACCATGCATTTAAAACACACCCACCCACCCACCCAAGAATCCTGGGAACTACAGTTTAAGGGTGCTGAGAATTGTAGCTATGTGAGGAGTAAACTACAGCACCTATGATTCTTTAGTGGTAGGGAATGTGCATTAAAATGTCCCAGCCTTTGTGACAGAGACTTTTTGCCAGGGGTAGCTGACCTGTGGGCTTCTAGATATTGTTGGGTGCCAGCCAGCATGCCCAATGGTCAGGGACACAGGGGAGTTGTAATCCAACAACATCTTGGGGCCGACAGACTAGCCACCTCTGCTGTATTTGTCAAAAGTTCTGCCAAGCTTCCTGTAAGAGTTGGGGGGGGGGTGAGTTCTGTTAAAATGGCAGGTGGTAAAATTATCTGTTTCATCAGGGCTTTATTTTAATGGAATCTTTTAAAGTTGGCTTTTCTTATTTCCCAATAAGAAAGAAACCTGTTTTTAATAAACACATCTTTTCTGTTGCCGTGATTCTGTTTCATCCATCCTCTCCCCCCCCCCCTTCAGTTTCTGTAGACATTATCGACATTAACTTATCTCAAAAGTCTTCATTAACTGGGGTTGTTGATTATTTCTTATGCCGGCCGTTCTTCTGCGTTTAGCATTTTTAATCACCTATTCCACTGAGGATGGCTTTGAGGATTTTTCTCTCCCCCCCCCCCCCGCCTCCGATTTTGGGTCACACCGGGGCTATTTCTGTGAAATTCAATTAGAACCTTATAACAGTTCTCTGTAAATTTCATCACATCAAACACAAACGGTAAGATCTTGAAAGGAACACTCAGTAACTGCCAGAGAGGGTTTATTAACACTTTGTCAGAAAAGTGTATTTGTTTTAGGCAGATCAATCAAATCTACTTGAAATGACGTCCTTGAGCTCTTAATGGTGTGGGCCAAGCATTCATATTATAGAAGGGGGAGAAGGCGAGTGTTCCATTTTAGCTTAAAAGAACAAGGAGCAAGCCAGCAAAATCATTAGCTAGAAGCATTTTTCTTTCTCCTTCAACTCCAGGTAAATGAGAGGACATCCAGCTCCCCCACTATTTGCGTTTTCACCTTGTTTCCAAGCCATCAAAGCTTTGCAATGTGACAGCTTGCCATCTTTCAAACATTCATTTTGCACAGAGAGAATCTCCTCTTGCAGGCTTGGCTAATTCTTGTTGTAAATTATCTGCCGGAAAGGAGAACTGCACTGGAGGGGGCAGGGGGAGAGAGAAGATGCCTAGAAATGGAACCTTGAAGCAAAAAAAAAAAGGTTCAGGAGCAGCTCTGGTTGAGGTATGGGGAACACATGACACCCCCATCTCAAGTTTGATAGATTGCAACTCCCATCAACCTTCCTCATTGCCCATACTGGTTGGCCTTTACATGAGCTGGAGTTAGGTGCCAACTTGAATAAAATATTGGGGGGGGGGGAGCAGGTAAGCCCACCACGCATAATCGATCCCATGATGTGGTACATGAACACCATTTGAATGGCAATGCCCATCAACTTTGCCCCAACTCCCTCAGATATTTTATTGGGGGGGGGCAAAGCCCCCTTGGCCCTCGGAGTTGGCTCCTATGGCCAGAGTCCAGTAACTTCTGAAGGGTCTCAGGGTCTACACCCCCATTTTACGTAGATGTGATATCCACATTTGGAGCATGCATTAGTGTCACTTCCAGTGCATACCATTATGAGACTGTTGTCTGATCACTGCAACCGAGGGTAAAGGAGATCCACTGGCTAATGGGCAACAGGATTCGGTGGAAGCCATGCTATGCTGGCAAAATGTGACCTAGCCCACCAGAACACCTTAGATACACTGGCAAAACATGGCACTGGCTGTCATTCTGCTGATGCTCAAATGACCCACTTTATTTCGTTAAGTAGTAGGCTTAAGAAGAACAGCTCTTACATGGATAAAGAGTTGACCAAGTACAGGCGCTTTGTTGTCATATGAAAGCAGTAGCATCAGTGTAACATTTAAAAAAACAAAAACTTTTTTTCTTTTTCTTTTTTTGAGAAGCCAAAAAGCACTCATTAAATTGCTGTGAAAACTGAGGCAAGTAATTCAAGGATGGGCTTTGGAGTGCAAGGACAGCCAAAATTCATGAACAACAAAAATCTGAACTTGCAGAATTTCTCAGACATGTCATGGACCAAATTATATATGTAATTCTTACCTTCTTCCTTCTTCCTGCTTTTCACTTTGCTTTTTAGTACTCTGTCTTTCTCAAGGCTAAGGGAGGTGGGTGGCGCTGTGGGTTAAACCACAGAGCCTAGGACTTGCCGATCAGAAGGTCGGTGGTTCGAATCCCCGCAACGGGGTGAGCTCCCGTTGCTCGGTCTCTCCTCCTGCCAACCTAGCAGTTTGAAAGCACGTCAAAGTGCAAGTAGATAAATAGGTACCGCTCCAGCAGGAAGGCAAACGGCGTTTCCGTGTGCTGCTCTGGTTCGCCAGAAGCGGCTTAGTCAGGCTGGCCACATGACCCGGAAGTTGTACTCGGCCAATAAAGCGAGATGAGCGCCGCAACCCCAGAGTCGGCCACGACTGGACCTAATGGTCAGGGGTCCCTTTACCTTTACCTTTACCTTTCTCAGGTACATTACTGATTTAACAGCCATTCCTTCTTGCTGTGCCCATGGGGTTGGTAGTTCTCTGGTGGTGGTAAATTAAAAGATTTAACAGAATTCTGAGCACCTGAAGTCAACTACATTTCCCCGAATTGAAAGAGTAGGGGGTCCATGGTGATTAAATTAAGCATAGAACCAGTTTGTATTGATAGCATACGCATACCATTACTCTCCCACTTTCTCCTCCTCACCCCCTCTATCTTTTTACTTCTATTTTATTTTTAAAGTTGAAGGCCAACACAACAGATAACCAAAGGATTTGTAGTTATTGCTACTGCTTAAAATGAAAGGTTGAGTGGAGAACTGGGAATGTGAGGAGTTGATTTTTATTGGATTAGACATTCTAAATTTCCAATACAAATTCCTTTCCATCTACATTCGTTTTACACACCTTTTCCTCAGTTCATACTTGCATGCATTTTTTATAACTGCGACTTTAAAATTGGTCGCTGTTTGCTGAATACATAATGCCGGCGAATGTGTTTGCGGGATGTACACAGTTTCAATGATTTCCATGTTGTACATGGAAATGTTGTGCCTTTTTTTTTTTTTTTACACCTTAAGGTCAGCACCAACATCCCATTTTCAGTACTGACACGATGTGCATTTAATGATGCCTTGCTTGGTCCAGTAATACCCCTTATCTGTCAAGATTCCTAATGCATTTGCTGCCAGAGTAATGAAATCACAAATGGCGCTGTCTGAGAAAGTTTGCTTGTGGAAGATGTCGTGCAATTCTGAAGGTAAACTTTGTGCTTTTATATTGCTCCACAGCAGCCATCGCCAACCTGGTGCCCTCCAGATTGTTTTGGACTGCAACCTTCATCAGATCCAGCCTGTGTGTATGATTTCAGCAGGTTGTCAGATCTCCGCTGCAACACCTCACCCAAGTAGCAGCTTGCAGTCATATTTGCCCACAGACCACATGACACACACAGAGAGAAATGCACTCACTCAGGCACTGGTCAGTGAATCAACCAACAAATCAACAATCTAGTACAGGCATAGGCAAACTCAGCCCTCCAGCTGTTTTGGGACTACGATTTCCATCATCCCTGAACACAGGTCCTGTTAGCTAGGGATCATGGGAGTTGTGGTCCCAAAACATCCAGAGGGCCGAGCTTGCCTATGCCTGATCTAGTGATCACTTGAAGTGTAAAGGGTTTATGAGAATATCTAGCACAAATATATAAATTGAGAATATATAGCACAAATACGACCTGCAGTAAAATGTTGCAGTGTGGAATGTCCTTATTCCACATCCCAGAGCTTTTTTCAGGGAGAACTCAGTTCCGGCACCTCTCAGGTTCATGCCATTGCCATTCAAAGGGAACAAAGGAGGCGTTCATGGTGAATTCCGGCACCTCTTTTTCTAGAAAAATAGCACTGCAACTAACCAACGCAATCCAATTCTCACCTCTTCTTAGTTTTCTATTCCAACCCATACAGAAGTCCCTCAGCATTCCAGATCCAATAAGCATGCTCAGTTCTCGCTGGGCTGTTTGTGCGGTGGAGTTCACTGTGTAAGGAGTGGGTGGGTGGGTATTTGTGGGTTTGTGGTTTGTTTGTTGTTGTTTTTTTGTACTCCTGCAAACCTTGGCCTTAAGCCTACTGATCTATCCCTCTTCTGCATGGGTGGTGCCTTTGGGGGGTGACAGAAGGTTCCCCAGAGAACGTGTGTTTTCTGTTCGTAGACTTCCTGTGATCCAAAGGTCTGTTATGAAGCAGATTGATACAGAAATAAATGGCGCTTTTTAACAAATTAAAGCACAGACAGTCCCAATGTGTTTGTCCCTCAGCATCGCTTCTTGTTTATTCAAACACCATTTAGATGTTGTCGCCGTTGGTTTTCTAGATATGACATCTTAGACATTGTTTTGCTCTCATTGTACAGAAGCACCCCGCAGAAAACGCTTTCCTGATTGCATTGTCATAACATATCCTGCTTAGTTATTAAGAGTACTACATATTGTCAACCATGGTACATTTGCAACAACAGCAGTGGCGAATCCTAACTTCATAAGGCTATGGGATGGGCTGTCACTGATCTTTCCTGTTCCTGTATTTTGGGTCTCATCTTGAGGAGGACTGAAGGAATGTCCTGGAGGTTCCTGACTTCCCCTGTTCTTGGTCCCAAGTCTTACTTCTACTCAGGGGTGGCTAATTTGCACCAGTCCCACGTGCAGCCCCATTAGGCAATGTGAGCCTGGCAGCTTTCTCAGGGTATGAACAGCTGCCAGTCCTGTGTTGTTTAATGAGGCTGCTTAAGAAGATGAATCAGCTTTGGGACAGCCTCATTAGGCAAGAAAAGCCTCAGCATCGCCTGTGCCTGCAGCTCTGACTATCAGGGGCTTGCAGCAGCTTGCCCCAAGAGATCGATCTGTTGCAGGCCTGGCCCTAACATTAGACAGAGTGAAAGGGCTGCCCAAGACAGATGAGTTGGGGTATCATGAAAGGGCAGCAAAATGTTAGCTATATTATTTCGTTATTGTTGTATTCTTACTGCGGAGAAGTGCCTGCTGGGTTTTCAGCCAAAATAATTTGGCCAGCATTGGGTGTGTTGCCAGACTCTTCCTGTGTCCCTATTTTCCAGGGACAGTCCTGGATTTACAGAATCCATCCCGGTTTCTGATTTGATCCCAGAATGTCCCGTTTTTCCTCAGGACGTCCCTATTTTCATCAGAAAAATGTTGGCGGGTATGGAGATATGCAAACCCTGAACCAAGGAGATCGGTAACTATACAACCTGTAGAAGACACCTGAAGGCAGCTCTACGTAGGGAAGTTTTTTATGTTTAATGTTTTATTATGTTTTTAATATATGTTTGAAGCTGCCCTGAGTGTGTGGGGCAACCCAGTCAGATGGGCGGGGTATTGTTGTTGTTGTTGTTGTTGTTGTTGTTGTTGTTGTTGTTGTTGTTGAATGGGACACCCCGATTTTCATTGGAGAAATGTTGGAGGGAATGCAATGTAACATTGTTTAGGAGTGGGGAGAGGCATTTGCTACTCTGAACTCCTGGTCGCAAAATTTCTCAGTCCGTCTGTGAGTGCCCCCAAAGAAAGATTATTATCCTGCCACATGATATCAGTGCCCCAGAGTGTGAAGAATCTTGGGTTTTCTATTTAGATTTACATTTAAAGCACAATGATGCCATTTAAATAGCTATGGCTTCCCCCCAAAGAATTATTGGAGCTATAGTTGGATAAGGATGTGTGGAGAGTTATGAGGAGACTCTTATTCCCCTCACGGAGTTGCAATTCCCAGAATTCCCTGTGAACAGGGATGGATTGTTAAACCTCTCTGCAAATTATCTAAGATCTCAGGATCTTTTATCTTCATTTCAGAGCATCGAAGATGGATTTCAATTTGGCTGAGGCAGTAGCATATGGGGAACGGACTAACACTTCCCACCTTGTGCTGGTGTCCCAGTACAGTTTGTGAACTTAATCCGTTCCAGAAGTCCATTCTTAAACCAAAACCATTCTTAAACCAAGGTGCGCTTTCCCTAATGAGGCCTCCTGCCACCGGTGCCCTTCCACCATTCGGATTCCATTCTTAAACTGAGGTAAAGTTCTGAAACCGTGACACTATTTCTGGTTTTGCAGAGTTTGTAAACCGAATCGTTCTTAAACTGAAGTACCACTGTATAAACAGTCCTCTCAGTGCTGTTATTAGCACAGTGGGGACACGGGCAGGAAAAATAGGTAGATAGCCATGTTGTTGCCTGCCTTTCCCCCCTGCAGGGCTAATGGCACCTGAGGGGAAGGATATTGATACCAAAACAGTTATGTGGAAAATAATGTAAGCCTCCCTCCACCAGAGTCAATTACCCACACCCACCCCTTAAATTAACAGCGGCTTCTTTTTACAGTGAAGAAAAGTACATCAGGGAGATCTGGTCAAAAATTTATCGCACAGGGCCAGCCCTACTATTAGGACAGGTAAGGCAACCACCTCAGGCACCAAGTGCTGATGTGTTGGAGGGCAGAACTCTTACTGTAGTAGTACTAACATTAATGTAACAGCAATAATGGTGTTGGTGTACAGCTAAAGGCAAATGAAAGAGAAGCCGTTGAAGAGATGCAGGTTCCAGTGGCCCTTCCTTAAATATATATTTCTCAGCATATCCAATGATCTCATCCTTAAGGATTTTTTAGTCGAAGATTACACCTGTGTCTCCATCTGGAAGTTGCTGTTCCCTCATGGCCACGTGATACCAAACAGCGAGTGAAATACAGCAATTTTCTGAATCAGTTTCAGCTCCAGAAACAGGTTTCGGCATAATAGAATATATTTTTAGTCACTAATTGCTCCTGATTGCTATTAATGCTGCTTTTCTCTCATCTTTAGAATGTTAGTTCCTCATTTCAATATGCTTTCTTTCTCCCCCCCCCCCCCCGCTTTCCTCTTTCTCCTCCCCTCTTTTCCTCATCCTTTAAATAAACGAATTGCTAAGGCAAGCCATTTATGCTAAAGTAGCCATATATCGTTTCTGCACTATCATAACTGATAATCTCATATTGGGCAAGAAAAGCAAAACTAAAATCCTCTTAAGCTAACCTCAGACAGAGGCATTCCACTTGAAAGGGATATTTAGGCTGGGGATTTGTTTTTGTTTTCTTGCAGAAATCGCTGAAAGGTCCAGGGAAATCTGGACATATAGCAGCCAATTTTGAAAGCGACAAATTTCATTTAAAATAGCTCAAAGTTCAACAACATTTTTGATTTTTGAAATATGGCAACCCTATATTTGGTCACATATTGATACTTATACGGCACCAGTAATCTTAATGAATAGTGCATAAAAACATATTGACAAGTTGGTACTTAAATCCTGTTAGATTATTTCAGACCTATGCAAGTTATAAATGAACAGGGCTGACTTATTGCATTTCCAGTGGACTTGTTCCATGGCAAGAGACTACTTGTAGGTGATCTTAGGGAAAATCCAGATGGTTTGGGGCATGTATCTTTAGATCCTAAATGATTTATCAAATTATTTGAAAGCTGTAGCTCCAAAGGATAATGAAACATTATTATTTTATACAGTTGGAGCAGCAAGGCTACTTTATGCACAGTATGAGAAGAAGAAAGAGCCTCCTCGTTCTGTGAGAACGGTACATTAAATTGTGAGACTTTGCAACATTAAGCAAGATCTCTTGGCTCTTATAGGTAAAGCAAGGCAAAAAAAGAAAAGAAAGATGTAATAGTTTTTACAAAAATGGGCTTCCTTTTAAATATAGGAATCAAGGAGAGGCAATCTCTAACGTTAACCCTTTTCTGGCTTTGTGAGAATTGTAACTAAACAGATTAACAGAAAGTCAAATATTACTTACAGTAACAGCTATTGCTTTGTGAGGATTTTTTAGGCCCCATGTGCACTACACATTTAATTATTTTGTTTGTTTGTTTTAGTTCTATACATCCTTCACTGTGGGAAGTTCACAGGGTGGTTTACAATATAAAAACACAAAAATACCTACCATAATAACAAACAAAAGCAGTAAAAAAAAAATATCCGCACACAGTTTAAAAGGTCATAGATTGTTTAGTTTGCCAAAGGCCTGGAAGAAGAGGTATGTTTTTGCCTGGTGCCTAAATATATGTAATGAAGGAGCCAGGTGAGCTTCCCTGGGGAGACCATTCCACAAGCAGGGAGCCACAACAAAAAAGGCCCATTTTCATGATGCCGCCCACTGAACCACATGTGGAAAAGGCACACAAAGATTTGAAGCAGTATCATACCATTTTACACTGTACCTACATATTTAAGTCTAGATTGTTTATTTCAAATTGGCTGCTGAATTGTCGCTTTTGTCTTGTTTGAATTTAACGATATGTTTTGTAAACTGGTTTCTCACTGGCGGAGGAAGAGGGGAGCAGGGGGAGCACACAGCCCCCGGCAGCATGATCCCGGTGGGGTGCCATCGTGGCTCCACCCTGCATGCTGGGTGCCACGCCCTCGCAGGCAGCACGCCACGCCCCCAACACGCACCACACCCCCGGGACGCATGCCAATCATGCCCCTGCCTGCTCTCCGCCCCCCGGTGCCGGAACATGAAGCTCCGCTACTGTGGTTTCTCACCCCATCCCTACCCCACAGTTCTATATTTTGATGATAGGTTGGTGTTTGTTATAAGTTTCTTTGGGTCCAGCTCACTGTGGAAAGGTGACATATAACTACATTCAAGTAAGAAAGCAGACAGGACCTGTAAACACAATACAAAGAATATAAAAACCTACATGAATAACCCTGGATATTAATTTAAATTACACTGACAAGAGTGGACCTGAACTTGGCAATTGAGAGAATTTTTTCTCCACTAGATCACTAGGAAATGAGGTGCTTAATGTTTCGATGACAGCTGAACCCTCTGAACATTTTAATTAAGACTTTAATAAATATTGCAGCAAAGTGACCACGTATTTCTTTTATATGTGGCATTAAGACGAGAGGACCAATAAAATGAGAGACATTCAAATCAAACTTAAAGTGTTGCTGAAATTAGCTTGAAGTTCAAAATCTGTGCATAGAAGAACTTTATGCAGTCTGCTCTTGAGGAAACAGAAATTCAGCTCCCGCCAAGAGGTTGGATTCAAAGCTATGGGGCTTCCCTTAATCATGACTCCCTTTCACATTAATTTTCATGGGACCTAAATAGGGATGGAACAGAAATTCAATTCACAGTTTAAAAGCAAAGCTGCAAAATTCGTAATACATGAACCCAAACACAACCTTTGGAACTCAGCATTCTCCAGATTTCGCAATGCAGTTCTCCAGACACGTTATGTCTACAAAAATCCATATACATGGATAAAGTATGTGTTAAAATGCGTATATTTGTGAAAATAACCTAATGCATTATATTACAGGAAACAATTTTGCAAAAGTTTAGGCAAAAATGTATGTACTGAGATAATTTATCACTAAAATGCTGGTGAATTTTCATTAGGATAATTTTTTTTAAAATGCAAACTGATGTGAAAAATGTGGGGGGACTTAATTTAAAGCTGGGGAAAAATTAGAAACGAAGATTGTCATTTGCCCACTGCCGGATCTAACTGCAATTAACTTAGGATGACATCCAAGGATGACCTACTGCTTTATTTACAGATAGGTAGCCATGTTGGTCTGCCATAGTCAAAACAAAAAAAATTCCTTCCAGTAGCACCTTAAAGACCAACTAAGTTAGTTCTTGGTATGAGCTTTCGTGTGCATGCACACTGTGTATCTGAAGAAGTGTGCATGCACACGAAAGCTCATACCAAGAACTAACTTAGTTGGTCTTTAAGGTGCTACTGGAAGGAATTTTTTTGTTTTGACTACTGCTTTATGCAATGGAAAGCACAAGAAACGGGACTTCCTGATTGTTTTCTCCTTGTTTGCATCCCTAAAATCTTCTCAGAGGGTCCTGCAACACTCCAGAACAGATATTGAGGGAGCCGAGGGGGCTGTAGGGAGCACAAGAGGACAAACACTCCCACCCTCACTGTGTTGGATCTCACCCTCTTGTCTGGATCTATCCGAATGTATTTATTTATTTAATGACAAAGGCTGTGTTTATTTAAAAGATACATAGCTGTATGCAACATATAACATGTAGCTGGGTCCTAAATCATCTTAATTCAAGCCTAAGTGGGGTACAGGAGAGTTTTCTGTGCTTTTTTCCAATTTCATTTTGAATTAACTTACTCAGCTAGAAGGCATAGCATATGCTTGGGGCCAAAAGTGCACTTAAATTATTTCTAACAGACCAGGAGAAGAGCATGTGTATCAGCAATATAACAGGGAAGGAATGTTGCATTTGATGAAAGCTCTCCAACTGTCACAGACCACACACAGGGAGCATTTGGACTTGCTTGTACCAAGCAAGACTTGACAGACCAATGTGCTCCAGTGAGCTTTTCTACATCTTCCATCCCTGGGGGAAAAGAAATACTCTTGTCTAACATTAAAATCACAGACATTTCTTTGGTATCACAACAAGTATGGCAGAGATCCTTATCCACAAGTCGTCGTCCCCCACACACTCCTTTCCAAGAGAATATGCTCTGCTGGGTTATTCTTTATTCTAAATGTGTCCATAACAGACTACAAAAAGATCAAATTCACTGTCTAAGCTATTTTTCCATGGAGGTGCATTAATGCAAATTAGACAGAATGACTTTCCCAAGTTATAATTGGGCTGAAATGAGGTGGAAGGAACAGAAAGACAATTAACTTTAGGGTTTTTTTTTCTCCCCTTCTATTTTTTCCCCTAATCTGCAGCGGTTCAGAGTAGGTTTTAGCGCCTGATGGTGGTAGGCTTGTCAACGCTGCCAGGCAAAATTATTCGAAGACCTTCAAGGGCTTTGTTTATCTCATTTTTCAATTAACCTCTGTGTTTTAACTTCATCATAATGCCTGCACCAATTCACACCAAAGAACGCATAAAAATTCTCTTTTTCTGTCATTATTTCTTTTCCTTCTCAAAATCAAGGTTCCCCCGCCCCATAAGGGGGAAAGTGTGGGGTGTGTGGAGAGAGAGAACCTCCATGAAATAAGAGGACGTAAATTTCCAATTACAAGAGACCACTACCGGTCACAAACAATTTAATATAAATTATGTTTCTGTATTAGCCTCTCACTTTTTTCCCCCTTCTCATTTTTTATATGCTTTGCCAAGCATGGATTGTTAGAATACAGTTCTATTGTATTACAATTATTTCACATCAATGTTCAGTGCTCTCGTCAGGGAACATGTTACAGATGTTACAGATGGAATTTTAGGGCAGGTTCAGCAGAAAATGTTGCCTGCTCAAGGCAACCAATCCTAGCTTTCCCTGGATACACATTTATGTAGATAACAAAAATGTGAAGCAAGCTACAGATCACGGAAGCTTGGGAATCCTGTGTGTGGCACTTTACAATCCAAAATGATCAGCTGGTATTTGAGGCTTGCATAGCCCTATGCCTTTGCCTGCCCAGTTTGATTTCAAACCACACATGCAAAAACGATGTCGCTGTGACATCAGTAACCTGTCAAACTTGGTCAATGGGGTATGTGAGTCATAAGGATGTAGTATGCTGTCATTTTCACTAATATATGCACAAGTTCCTCTACCAGACACATTGGTGCATACATTATTTGCTTGGAGAACTGCATCACAACATTCCTAGATGCATGCATTTTAATAATAATAATAATAATAATAATAATAATAATAATATTTTTACTCTGCCCATCTGGCTGGGTTGCCCCAGCCACTCTGAGCAGCTTCCAACACACATAAAAATATAATGAAATATCAAACATTCAAAACTTCCCGATACAGGTCTGCCTTCAGGTATCTTCTAAAAGTTGTGTAGTTCTTTATCTCCTTAACATCTGATAGGAGGGCATTCCACAGGGTGAGCGCCACTACTGGCCCTCCGCCTGGTTCTCTGTAACTTCACTTCTCGCAGTGAGGGAACCGCCAGAAGGCCCTTGGAGCTGGATCTCAGTATCTGGGCCAAATGAAGGGAGTGGAGACACTCCTTTAGGCGTAAAGAGCCAAAGCCTTTTACGGCTTTAAAGTTCAGCACCCACGCTTTGAATTGTACTCGGAAATGTACTGGGAGCCAATGTAGATCCTTTAGGACCAGAGTTGTATGGTCCCGGCGGCCGCTCCCAGTCACCCAGTCTGGCTGTGTTTTGATTTGCCTTTTTAAAAAATGATTGCATCAGGATGGTAACATGTCAAGTTTGTGGCATGGCCAGTTTTTAAAATTATGCAAAAACTTAGTTGGCATGGTTAGTAAACAAAAATTAAACTCTCTGGCTCATAAGGTAAAGGCTCTTCCAAGTCAGCAGAAAGACAGAAGTGCAATATCCTTTGAAACGCCTCTTTGAAAAAATATACTTGATAAAGGGCTTCGCTTGCTTCTGAACTGGGGGTGCATCTAAACATATCAATTTCTTCTCTGAAAACAAGTGGTAGGAGTACAAGAAATTTGCTCTTGGCTTTGTGAGCACTCCTGTCACTTGGCCGGGGCTGGTGGTGGCAGTGCGTGTATATTCAGCATACAGAGAGGTTTGCTGGATCAGTGAATCTTGTATCTTTTCTGACAGACGGCTTCTGTAAAAGTTACACTAGAACACACCACTGGTCACGGGTTCAGGGGTGTGCTGAGCAGTCATATCTCTTGGCATGTAGTGTGAACAGCTCTCTGAAAAGAGAGGTGGGTTATAAACAGAAAGTACTTTATTCTGCGTGTTGCATTTGAGAAAGTTGGTTTGAAAGTGCAGTGGGAAAGCAGCTATGAATGCTTGTTAATAAACAAGTCGTTTTGAAGTGTGATCCTGTCCTCTGGGGTGTTAGCCACCCCTCACAGTTTGGTGTCATCTGCAAATGACACCAAATGTGGAATGTGTAGAATGTGGTTCAGTTTCTATTTCTCCTTAATTGCCAGGTAACCAGGTCAAACTATCCTGTATGTATACCTTTTAACCTTATTTAGCAAAACCATCTCCCATATACTTTCCCCTCTGCTACCTCTTCTGGATTGGTCTGTTAAATGCACAAGATGATGGAGTGCTGAGTGTCACCAAGAGGCTAAACTCAAATTCCTGTTGTACCATGGCTAGAAAACTCGGTAGCATTGGGCAAACTCAGTTTTCAATCTGTAAAATGGAAATACAAGTGACCTGCCACAAAGGTGTGGTGGTGGTGGTGAATAAGTTAAAGCCCTTTGCACTTAAAGGGTGTAACACAATGCACATTTATTAGGGAGCAAAACAGAACTTTCTTCTGAGTAAACATGGGCTACACAGGTAGTAATACTATCAAATAATATTTGAATGGTGCTTTCAAGTGATCAAAATGCTTCACATGCATTATCTACTGGTAGCTTTACAACAACCCTATAATGCAGTGTTATTGTCTTCCAGACTGCAGATGAAGGGACTGAGACAGAATAGCTTGCTTAAAGACATCAAGTGATATCATTGGAGGAGTGAAATTTGAACCTCAGACTTCCAGATTCATAGTTCACTCACCTAGCCACTAGCCCAAACCAGCTCTGACTTTGTTAATAATATTAACTCAGTTTTGTTTTCATGACAAGCCACTGATATAATTCATTTCTGCAGATCCGATGGAGTTAATACTGTTCCTTGAAGTGAAAGAGTCACCATAAGGGGGTGAAAAAACCATTCTGATTAGAGGAACTTAATCCTAATCCCTTTTCTCTGATCTTGGCAGAGAATTTTTAGCAAGAAACTATATTTAAATAACTACCCAGAATTAATCCTTTTGGTTGCTCAAGGCATGAAGGGAAAACAGGCAAAAACAAAGAATTCAGAAAAGTGTTGCAGCTGTTTCATAGAATTCCCTACTTATAATTGAAAAGATATTTTAGTTTCTTTTTGATGGCACAAAATGTAACCTTCAACTTCTTTGCTTCGTCCTTTCTTTTAACAACAGCAAATTTCAAGTGAGACCGTATATATTTAATAATTTGGGGGAGTGAATTTAAGTGTTTTACAGTATGTAGTATAATACTGTATGTAGGGAGAAAAGAATATTTTTCTCTATACAGCTGGAAGCTAATTTAATCACATAAGAATACACACATACCCCTTAAAAAAAATTAGCTTATTTGGTAATTGGTTGAATGTTCTGGAGTCATTCCCAGATAGCAAAATCTTCTACTGAATACTTCTTATTAAAAAAGAGATTTATATGAACCACTTGCACCATTTGATTTTATTATAATTTCATAAAACAGAGCATTTTTCACCCTCAGGTCCTTTTTATCGTTATCCATTTAATCCTCTCAGTAACCTTTTTTTTTGGGGGGGGGGGGAATGGTTGGCCAGTTTCAAAGACGCAAACACTGGGCATGTTTACCACAAGCTACGATCCTCACCACTTGACAGTATAGTATAGACCAGAGCTTTTCCACAGCCCCAGTTACTACAGGGAAACAGATTTCCATGTGGCTCAGACTATAGGTTGTCTCATTTAAATCAACCATAACACTAGCCCCTTCCAGAACATTGCTATTTATTAAACTTATTAGTTTCTTGCTTCCTAAAAACACTAGAACAAATACAATATAAAAAAGAAATATATCTAAAGCACTGACATGTCCATACAACAATAACAACAACAAAAACCACCACCACCACCCCCCAAAAAAAATCAGCCATAGGAAACTTTGGCACCACACTAATCTGTAGCAACCGCTGGGTTGTCTCCAACACTGCACCCACCCTCTCCCTTGCTCCTCACCCCTCTCCATCTCAGGAACTGGCATTGATGTCCGACCCACCAACCACTACTGGCACTAACAGTATAACAAAATCAGCTCAGTGCATCAAAGGCTTTGGGGAAATGGTACGTCATTGCTTGGCACCAAAAAGATGTCAGTGAAGGCACCAGGTGGAACTCACTGGGGAGAGCATTCCACAGATGGAAGCCACAATTTAAAAGGTCCTCTCTTGTTATTGCCCTCCGACACACCCTGAGAAGAGGTACCTGGGGAACAGCCCCAAATATAAGCTCGCACATGAGTTACATGCCCCAAGAGGTAGTGGGATCATGCCACCTAGCCTTACCTCTAAAGTTGTGTTCCCTCAGCTGCTCCCATCCACCACCTTTGTACAGCTGAACACAAAGAGGCTTTGCATGTGTAGTTGTATGGATAGATCCATTGCCCACACACCCAAAGACCCAAGGGACATTATAGCAATATATAGGGGTGGGGGCAGGAAGACTGTTCAGACATCCAGCAGATGTTTGTATAACGTGCTACGTGATTCCATCCCTTACCACAGTTGCTCATTGAATGTGTAAAAGCTAACATAGGCCACATTCGCACATCGATTTAAAGCACTATGAGACCACTTTAAACCACAAAATTTTGGGGGGAAATGTAGTTTCTTAATAGTGCTGAGAGTTGCTAAGAGTCCCATATGCCCCTCTCCCAAAACCAGAGTTTCCAGGGTGGTTAAACAATTGATGCCTCTTCACAGCGAATTCTGGTGCAAAGTGCTTTAAATGTATGGTGTCAGGGGTGCCAACTTGAATAAAAGCCCCAATAAGCCCCGCCTCACATGACGTGGTGCATGCACGCCATTTGAATGGCAATACCCATCAACTTTGGGGGTGGCCTCCTCAAATATTTTATGGGGGGGGTCAAAGACCTGTCGGCCCCTAGGAGTTGGCTCCTATGTATGGTATGAATGTGGCCATATTACAAAGGCTACACGACTCCTTAATACATGAAACCTTATAGGATATGTTCTGTCCACTAGACCACACTTTGTGTCAGTATAACAGCAAACTTTGTGTGCCTCTCTGTTGTTGGGTACCCTGCAAGTATTTTTAAAAGTCTTCAGACTTGGGGGATATAGCTGCAGCTGCCATGACAAAGCATTCAGGGCTTCAGGAAATTCCATAGGAACTTAGAGCCAAAAAACAAAATGGGCAAACTCTCCACAGTCTCAGACGATAACATGATAGCAAATGCGCCCAGTTTGGTCAGGGGGCCATTCTATAGCATGCTTAGCATAATCATTAATCAAGCTTGGCAGATTGGTGGATAAAATGAAGCGGACAGGACATAGTTATTAACTGCACCAAAGATATTGCACCAGTCAAGGGAAAGACAGGGTTCTCCCTGGACTAAGCAATTACCCAAGATCTTGCAGTGTTAAGTGCCAACACACTGCCCGATCGATATCTACTGCAGAGAAATGGTTTGATTTGTGTCACACGTGGCCGAGGCTGTGGCTGCCACAACATACATCAGAGAAGAGGGCCCAATTTAGTCTGCAGCAGACTTGTAAACTAATAGCTACCGAGTGGGATATGGAGAGCAAAAACCTGAGCAATTGCCAACGCAAAGCTGTTTTGACTGTCTGTGTTATTTAAGCACCAGGCATAGGCCCTAATTCATTAGAGTTACAATAAAGCATGGCGTCCACAGTTAAAAATGACACTCGGAAATATTTTCTCCTTTTCCTGGCTGACGCCATCACATGACACACCTAATGCAAGAGGAAAATAAATTCCACTAACTAGCCTCCTGTTTTGTAGTCTATTAAAGCCCAGCTGTCGGCCAGAGTTAAGGAAATGATTGTGCAGTTTGTCCCCAGTTCTAATTAATAATAACCAAGGATTAATAAAGCAATTTGGGAAAAGAATGTACCAGGTAAGGATTTATGGTCAAATGAAAGTTGCTTTATTGTAAATAACCCTGAATGGAATTTAACAAGACCCCAAAAAAAAAAAAAAGGCATTTTACTGTGCAGCAGAAAATGTTCCATACATTTCTCAAGCTTCGCTTTGTTCAGAAAGACATTAATGGAGCTGGATTGGAAACTTGCAATTTTACCTAAGACAAATAGATGCACCATCTTCAGTATTTTCTTGTGCTTTCCATTATAATCTGTCAACCTGCAAACATTTTTATATTGGTAATCTAATGGTATGTGACCAGTAGCCTTAAATTAAGTTTGCTGCATGCTAAATAGACTCAGGCTATGCAAGGGGGAACACAAAGTGTGTTGTTCCTGTGTCGGGATGTTTTGCTAATTTAGTATAATAGCCTGTTTGCAACAGTGACCAGTTAAGTATATTAGAGAGGGAACAGGAAGGAACAATAGGCTGTACTTGTGGAGAGGACTAGAAACTTTGATGCATAAGGTAGAGCTGGGAATGCCCCCTGCCCAAAATCGTAGAAAGCCACTGTCAGTAAGTTTAGACAGTGGACCAGTGCTCTGACTTGGTATGAAGGCAGCTTCTTAAGTTCCTAGAGCTTACATTATTATGAAGATAAGACTTGAAAGCCTGGCCTGGGGTTCCAGTTATGAACACTTTGCTGACAGACGTGGAAGAAATTTTATTTTGCTTCGTGTTGGGCATTAGAGGATGCAGAATCAGTCGGTGTAGCTCTAACCAAGATCCTTTATGTCAGGAGTAACAAAAGTGGAACCTCCTCCTGATGTTGTTGTAGGATTCCACCTCTCACCAGCCCCAGCCAGCATGGCCTGTGGTCAGGAATTATGAAGGTTGTAATCCAAAAACATCAGGCTGACTACCACAGCTCTGGGGGATGCTGGATCAACTCCCCAACTATGGGAGGATGGAAGGAATCACCTCATCGTTGTTCCCTGGTGAAAAAGCCCCCTTACACATACTGCTGTGGTACTTCTGAGTCACTTCAGGGAAGACCCTGTAGGACAGGGTTAGGAAACAGGTGACCCTCCAGATGTGGCTTCAGCTTGAGCACCCCTGATTATTTCCTGGGAGCTGAAGTCCAACAACATCCAGGAGGCCACAAGATCCCCAGCCCTGCTGTATGCTGCTCCTCTTGTTTCCCCACCTATTCTCTAACCTCCTTGAGCTGATGGGGAGGCCACCTCCTAACCTCTTGAAGCACTCTTCTCTCAGTACAACCAAAGTGTCTTCTGACTCTGGTCTCTTTTGCCTAGGGCCATAGCATCTGCTTGCATGCTGATGTCCCATGTTCAATGTTCAGCACCTTCAAGCAGAGCCATGAACAACTGCTGTCCAGAACCCTGAAGAGCCACTATTAGCCTTGTAAACAGTACTAAGCTATTACTAAGCTATATGGACTAACAGTCTGGCTTAGTGTAAGGCGGTTTCCTACATTCTGAACTCTTGGTCTGGCTTTGCTTGCATGCATCCAGCCAGGCCAGTTGGTTCCTTGAATGACTGAAAGCTTCTGGGCCAGAAGGTTCTGAACATACACCATAAAACCAACCCATCCAAAGATAGCATGTGGTGGCACACCACATCATAGTCCATAGTCAAGTTAGCTGGAAAACCAAAATACTATGCAGAGTGTAGACCAGGGGTGACCAACCTTTTGGGGGCCAGAGGGCACATTTGGAATTTTGAGAAAGTACTGTGAGTTTCAGTTGCAAAATGCTTGCTTTGGGGGCATGGTTGCCACATCTAAAGGTCTGGGGGACAGAGAGACAGGACCACAAAATGGTATGGGCCTGCCACTCCGCCAATATGGGGGGAAGGGATCTCCATAAGCCACGGCCACGCTGACTCACAGAAAGAAGCTCTTTGCAACTCTCCTTCGTTCAGAAGAGATGCGGTGCTGGGCATCAAAACCTGGCATGCAATGAAATGTGGCATGTTTAAGGGGGTGTTGACTGCAGAAGAAGCTGATGTAGGGCATGCAGGAACTGAGCAGGAAGAGCCAGCGGCCTGTGGATTTTGGGGGAGTTATTCGGTGAGACCTTTCACTGGCGCCATACAAGTTACTGGCAGGCAAAATGGTGACCCTGTGTCATGCTTTGAATCTCAGAGATCATTACTCACTTTTCAGAATTCTCTCTGACTTCATTAACATGATTTGTTTTGACCTAGATCCATCTCCATGTATATAATACTTGATCTTTCTCTCGCTTGGTGTAGGAGTAGCAGCTACGCCATAAACCTGCAAAGAGCCTCTAGGAGAACAAAGGCTATGTGGGCGATCAGGATATCGTGCATATGCATATTCATTATCAATAATATTTCATATTACAATGGGAGATTAGGAGCCATTATCATAAATGTTTCACAGGAGCCGAGGACAGCTGCAGACTTGGGGATTGGGGTGACACCTCCGATTGTACGTTCACAGATGCAGGGCACAGCGCTGTGGGATTCTGCTTGCTAATAATGGGATCCTAGACTTGACTGCCGGCACCATATGATATTATTCTTCCAACAGTCACTCCCTTTCCTGTATTTCCCATTTATTTCACACTCCTGCTTCTAGGCAGTGGGGCTTGGCCCTTCTCTTATCTCTCTTTCCCACAATGTCTGATCTCTGGCTTTGCGTTCGGAGGGAAGCTATCATTCTCTGGCAGTGCAAAGGAACTGCACCACAGGGAGAGCCATTGTAGGCACTAATTCAGCTTCAGGGGCCCGGCAACACTCAAGTCTCACATGACCAGATCTTGCTGCTCCGTGATACATCCTGAATTTTCCCTGATTTATTGAGCTATCCCATTGTCCTCTTGTACCATGGGCACAAACGGCAGCTGCGACCATTAGCCACACTTTGACACCCCCACCAAACCCACGACCTTACTGTGCTACTATACGTTGTAACTAAATCTACATTTTTGGTCAAGCATCATTCCCTTTTCTTTTCTTCCGTACGACATCTTGATCTCACTGTGAAGTAGCAAGAGGGAAGCAGCACCTAATGCTTGAAATGCAAGCGGCGGGAGAGCTGGAGGAGGCAAAGAAACATAAAAGAAAAATAACATACCCATTAACAAGAGTAAGTGAGTACAGCTCCATCAGCCCCCTAATAAGCACTCAACGCAGCACCTCGTCGGGATTTAGTGTTTACATAGCCATAACAATAGATTGGCATAGGAACACTGAGCCTTCAATCTCAGCGTTCAATATTTACTTGGGACTAAGAAAGTACAATGCTTCAGAGGAAATTTGCACAAGTGTTTCAGTTCCTGGCTGTATCAGTTTTATGGTCTTCTGCGGCCCACCACAGTCTAGGGCCATCTAGGTATGTGGGCTATAGCTCCCATCAGTCCTAGCGAGCATGATGGAAGCTGTAATCCAAAATATACGCAATGCATTGGATTTGGGAAGGCTGAGCCACTGTGTCCCATCATTTCACCCTTGGCCACCATGACTTATGTGCTGGCAACCTCACACTTGTATTTCTGTAATGCTACCTATGTGGGGTTTCCTTGGGGATTGGCATGGAACCTGCAGCTGGTGCAGAATGCTGTGGCCGGTTGTTGGATGATGCAGCTGGGCAGGTATGTGTTATATTTGTGCTGAGGGAACTGCACCAGCTACCAATCAGCTGCCAGGCCATAATCAAGGTCTTCTTGTTGACACATAAAGCCCTGAACAATTCGGGAGCACTTTCCTTGAAAGGCCAGCTTCATTACAAGAACTCAGTAGCTTTAAAAAGTCACCGAGTTTTCTTTTTTGTCTCCTTCATCCCAATCCAGCAGGGCCTGATTTACTTTTGACATTTGTAATCTGCTCTGGGAACTGTTCACTTGGGGAAGGGTCACTTGCCTGTATGCCTGTATAAAAGGGGATGTGCCTTAACAAATGAAACCAACCCTGGGGCCCATGATTGTGTTGAACTACAGTTCCCATCATTCCCAGCCAGCTTATCAAATGGTCAGAGATTATGGCACTTGTAGTCCAACAACATCCGGGAAGCCAAGGTTGAAGAACATTGACCTACAGTTTGAAGCAGTTGTAAAAGTAGGGCCAGATGCCCTCTCGTTACTTTTCATGTAGAGCTATAATCTTCCTACTACTTTTCAGGTGGAGCAAACTTTAGTGTCCGGCCTAACCATCTCTCCCACCTGGGATGCTGCTTGGGACTAATAAACACACTGGAGGTTATGCACAAAACAATCGTTTCTGTAATTCAGCTGTAGGAATAAACCTATTTTTCTAAATTATAACAATGACATCAAGATTCAGTTCTGAAAATTGCTTAATTAAAAGAGCTGGCACTACACTGTGCCCAACTCCATAACAGCACAGTGCAAATTTTAGGGAAAGAATTACCAGGGTTGTTTCACTGAAATAACAAAAAGGGGAAAGAATATCGAGAACAATGATAGCAGTAGTAAAGAAATGCCCTTAACCTTCTTGCTTCTGCTATCATTCATGGCAGTAAAGCGAACAACTGTGTTGACCTCAAAGATATCGTTACCACTTTATGGTTCTGAACTGACAGAAGAATGGAGGAAGCCAGGGCTTAATGGGGACTGGAAGAGGACACTCTGAGGAGATACAAAAGACTCTCATCTACCTTCTGGTGACAAAATGGGGCACAGCAAAGGTTGCCAAACTACGTACATTCTGTCAGACTCTTAGAAGGGGTTCCTTCCATCTTCTGTGAAGACTTCTGTTCTTTCTGTTCTTGAAAACGGATTTCCATGTTTAGACTGTTACGATGGGAAAACATTATATTTGAAGTTTATGGGGATGGCAAAAAAGGAACATTTCAAATAGTGTAATTTTTCTTGTTTATTCCATTCTCATACTTCCAGAGTTTCATGAAGTTAAAGAACAGAGTAAGTAAAAAATAAATAAATAAATACATGAGCTACTGCATAAATGCTACATTAATTCAATAACGTGTTATCTGAATCTCAGACAAAAGCACTGCAGGTAAATTGTCTTAACAACACAGGAGAATAGCCCCTTTGACATAAATACAAAGAAAAGGGAAGCCTCAATTTTGGGATGTATATATGTGTATCTATCTATATTTTATATATGTGTATATATGTGTATATCTATATTATATATGTATATATGTGTATCTATCTATATTTTATCACTGAAGTGAGTAGCTAATAATCAATGAGAGATTTTAAGAAGGCATAACAAGCTATTTTAATTTAAGAATTTTTAAAAGTGGCTTACCATTTATTAATTTTATTATGCAGCATTGTACTAATTAAAGGTAAAGGTACCCCTGCCCGTACGGGCCAGTCTTGACAGACTCTAGGGTTGTGCGCCCATCTCACTCAAGAGGCCGGGGGCCAGCGCTGTCCGGAGACACTTCCGGGTCACGTGGCCAGCGTGACATCGCTGCTCTGGCGAGCAAGAGCCGCACACAGAAACGCTGTTTACCTTCCCGCCAGTAAGCAGTCCCTATTTATCTACTTGCACCCGGGGGTGCTTTCGAACTGCTAGGTTGGCAGGCGCTGGGACCGAACAACGGGAGCGCACCCCGCCGCAGGGATTCAAACCGCCGACCTTTCGATTGGCAAGCCCTAGGCGCTGAGGCTTTTACCCACAGCGCCACCCACGTCCCTATTGTACTAATTAGGCAGGCATTAATGTTGGCTCCATTTTGGTGACAACTTAAAATCAGGCCTGCCACCTGGCGCCTGATGAAGGAAATCTTAGTTTATTCATTTGAGCCCTCTTGTATTGGGTAGTAAGGGAACGAGAAAGGCTCAAGCAAGCCTCTCAAACATAATACTTTACTACATCCATACTACATATGGAGGGAGCAGGATTGTAGCCATAGAAGCCTTAGGGTTGTATTTTGAGGTTTTGTAGGCAACAGACTACTTCATTGGCTACATTATGAGAACTGGAAGGACTATGCAGAAGCACTTTCCGATGGAAATTATGCAGCATGTCTTTAAATAAAATTGCATATTACTGATTATTCAAAGGGTGGTGGGGCATGCTCCATTACTTCACCATCCCTGAGCCCATCGAGGTTCTTAGTTTGCTGACTTACAGATCCATTGATAAGGTACATGAAACAAAGGCACACATTTGATTTGGTAAAATGGACCATTAACAATTTATTAGAGGAAGCACAATATATTTTACTGTTGTTCAGTTGCATCCAGCCCAGGGTTCAATTGAGGATTAAATTGTGTGATGCCCCACACATTAATAATTGCTGAGACTGACATTTATGAGGCTCTTATGAAGGATGAGGCAAGCTTTCAGGGGAATGTCATTTAAAAGACTGGATTAGATGCTGACATGCCCAGGTGGCTGCTAATAATGAATTAAATTGAACTCCAATTAATTGCCACTTAGATATGAACCTTTTTATGGCAAATATTAATAAGGTAATCAATAGGCCACCCTTCTTTGCATTTAGCAGAGCATTTCCTGAGTCCCGAGTGCAAATTTAAATTATGCACAACATTCTCTGACATTTTGTGGAAGATTTGCATTTGCAAAAAAAGAAAGGAAAAAGTAATCAAAACTATCTAACTTAGGTAGAGGGGATCCTTTTCTGATGCCATCCTAATGGAGAGTGTGTGTGTGTGTGTGTAGTCGTACCTCAGAAGTCGAATGGAATCCGTTCCAGAAGTCCATTTGACTTCCAAAACATTAGGAAACCATGGCTTCTGATTGGCTGCAGGAGCTTCCAATCAGAAGCCACAGAACCAGTGTCGGGCGTTCAGCTTCCAAAGAACATTCACAAACCGGTACACTTACTTCCAGGTTTGCGGCGTTCGGGAGCCAAAACGTTCAACTTGCAAGGCATACAATTTCCGAGGTACGATTGTATAATAGTACGTTCCAACAAAGGAATATTTCTTGTCTTTGATATTGATGATCAGCTTCCATAAACGCACAATCATAGTTTCATATGTGGATGATGGGACTGATCGTGAGCAGGGGAGCTCAGACAAGAACATGTTTTCTTTGTCTGAATGCAGTGGTTGACTTGGGTACTTGCAAGGCAAAAATTCCTCCCCCAGTCCTTGTGCTGAGTAATGAGGTACCCAGCTTTGGAAAGGAGGTGCAAGGGCTCTGGCAGGGTCCTAGAGCCACCTCCTTCCCAAAGCTTTGAAAACACTAGACTTTGGGAAGGAGGCGAGAGGACTCTAGGGCCCTGCCAGAGCATCCACGTCTCCTTCGCAAAGCCTCGCTTACCAAACTTTGAGACAGCAGCCCCTCAGGTCAGTGCCAAGTACATGGGAACCACTTTCAAAGTTCTAATCATGCCCTGGCATTTTAACAATATGCAAAATGAAATACAGTCATCCTTCAAAATCCACACCTCCAGATTTTGTGATACAGGCCTCCAACCAAAGAAGCTATGCAAAAATGTGTGGTTTAGGGGACGTGTACTTAAAAGTGCATTTACCCTGTGGCCTAGGTTAGGCTGAGAGACGACAACAATGATGATGATATTTGTACCCCACACATCTTACTGAGTTGCCCCCAGGCACTCTGGGCAGCTTCCAACATATATAAAAACAGAACAGAACAGGTTGAAAGGCTTCCCTATACAGGAACACCCAATGAGCTCCATGGCTAAGTGAGGATATGAACCATGGTCCCCCAGTTCCCAGTCCAGCACTCTAGCCCCTACACCACCCCAACACCAAGCAGGGTAGGGCAGAGGCTAAGGGGCTAAGTACACAGCCATTCAGATCCATAGGATTACAAAGAGGATTGCATTCATTACAGCCAAAGGAAATGGGTTTTGTGTTTTCGTCTTCCCAAATATGTATACAGCCGTACCTTGGTTCTCAAATGGAATCCGTTCCGGAAGTCCGTTCGACTTCCGAAAACGTTTGGAAACCAAGCGCAGCTTCCAATTGGGTGCAAGAGCTTCCTGCACTCAATCAGAAGCCCAGTCTGATGTTCGGCTTCCAAAAAACATTTGCAAACTGGAACCCTCCTTCCCAGGTTTGCAGCGTTCGGGAGCCAAAACAGACGAGTACCAAGGTGTTCGAGAACTAAGGTATGACAGTATTGGATTTAAATAAAAAATAAAAACAACAATAACAAAAGCAATTGTGATGCAACACTTTGCCAGCTTAGTGCTGCAACAGAACAATTTTGTGTGTGTGTGTTTGTGTGTGTGTGTGTGTGTGTGTGTGTGTGTGTGTGTGTATATATATATATATATATATATATATATATCCATATCCTCTGGATTGAACAGCAGGCACGTAGGAAAAACCTACAGGGAAAGCAAAAAAACATATCAACAGTCCTTCTATTAATGAATGTTTGCTCAGCCTAAGCCCTATTTTATCATCTCTATTAGTTTCTTTACAGGCCCTGTCTCTGTTGAATACTGTGGCAAAGTTGGCAAAGAATGTATTACATAAAGTAATTATTGAAAGGTCTACAGACACTAATCAGGTTGGGGTTTTACAATCGGGGCACCTACCTAAGGATTTAGAGATAACAATGGTATTTTAGAGAAAGGAGCACTTTGCAGTCAAGTAGCCATATAATATATGCCGACAAGAGGAAGAGTCCATGAAAAGTGCCTGCATTCAATGCAAAGAAGCAGTCCAAAACTCCACACCATATCTGATGTGCACGTCATGTTCCCATTTACTCATAGCCCCCTTCTCTACTAGACTGGACTGGACTCTTCTACATCCCAGTTATACATGCCACAACCTTCTCTATAGACATCCCCAAGATTTACATACATATTACAGAACTGTAGAGTTAGGAGGCACCACGAGGAACATCTAGTTACAACCGCCCTGCAATGCAGGAATCTTTTTGCCCGACATGAGACTTGAACCCACAACCCTGAGATTAAGAGTTTCATGCTCTGCCAAGTGAGCATGGAACAATCCTTAAGAAAATAAGAACCTAAGATGAGACTGCTGGATCAGACCTATGTAGTCCAGCATCCTGTCCCCAGTGGGGCTGGCCACCTTCCTGTGGGATGTCTGCAAGCTGGACATGAGTAGCACAGCAGCATTGCCATATGTCCTCTTTTTCCAGGACACGTCCTCTTTTTCATGGGTAGAGTTGTCTTAGTGATCCATAGGTAGAAGTCAGCAAATGTGTCCTCTTTTTTGCTCTTCAAAATATGCCAACCCTAACATGTCACTTCTTTCTACAGGGTGGTTCATTCCAACCTGCTTTTCTTCCATGGGATCTCAGAGGACATAGCCCCAAACTTTGGCATTAGCTATCCCAGCACTCTGCGTTTTCTTCGGCACAGCAGCTGGTCTATAGAGAGGGGAACTCACTTAATTGTTTGCTGTATGAATCGGAGACTGCCATTCTACAGGTAGGTGCCTCGCAAGTGTTTTCTACCAATGTGATTGTCTTCCTGTACCCAGACCATCCTCCTCGCCTCTTCCCCTGGCTCTCTCTTATTTTCCATCACTGAAAGGTCAGAGCAGTGTCAAATAGCTATGAAGCAGGCATCCAGGGATCTCTATGCCTTAACTATAGCAAGGATCATATGGCTAGTTCCACCCACGGAGCAATTCTCAATGTTCCTTGGAATAACTGAACAACACAATAGTGCCAGGGACCCTAGATGAGACATCAGTATTTGAAGGAAGGAACCGAGAGAGTGGAGATAGTTGGTTGGACACTCCTGGAACAACTGTTATTGACCACAGTTCTTCGGTGCATGTCCACTGCATGCTTATGGACATGGCAAAGGGTCATGGCTTAGCAGCAGAGCATCTCCTTTGCATGTAGAATGTCACAAGTTCATACACAAATATCTCCATTTAGGACCAGGAGAGAACCCTGGAGAGCTGCTACCAGTCATGGTAGACAATACAACGGACCAGCTTTTTATGTTCTTGTGAGCCTTCCTGCTGCATCGTATCGCTTTTGTCACAGAAAACAGTGGGGGATGGGTGGCAAACACAGCTTGGTGATATATGAACTGGTCCTTAGTTGTCCTTGATAATCAAAACACAATAAATGTTGTGCCAGTGTGTCATGGAATTCTACTCAATATTGATCAAGAGTAGATTCCAATGTACAGTGGTACCTCGGGTTAAGTACTTAATTCGTTCCGGAGGTCCGTACTTAACCTGAAACTGTTCTTAACCTGAAGCACCACTTTAGCTAATGGGGCTTCCTGCTGCTCCTGCGCCGCCGCTGCACGATTTCTGTTCTCATCCTGAAGCAAAGTTCTTAACCTGAAGCACTATTTCTGGGTTAGCCGAGTCTGTAACCTGAAGCGAATGTAACCTGAAGCGTATGTAACCCGAGGTACCACTGTATAGCTAGCAGAATAACAACTTAAACATGTTGCACGACTCCTCCCCAAAAGACCAGAGGCAATTGTATTTCATCCAGCAGAGCTTTACTGCTACTGAAGGCAAATGAGCATAATGGTCAGAAATCCAATACATTCAAGATTGGCACTGTCCATAAGAAATCCAGTTGTAGCAGACTTAACGTAAACTTAAAATAACTTATAATAAGACTAAACCTTAACACTACATACAGAACACCACACCAGAAGGAAAGAGAGATAGAAAGAGAAAGAGAAACCCAGTCTCCTTCTGGCCTCTTATTATAGTCAGTATGACCTTGACAGAAGAGATAACAGAACCAGTTTAAGCCAGCTGTACTCAGCTTCTCTGAAGGAATAACCCAAATATCACAAACCTTCTGCTTGCTTCTTTCACACAGAGAAGCTTATAGAACCCTCTTGAATTAACTAGAATAGGAAAGACCTCTGCACATCAGATCAATACTTTCTGCACAAAGAAATGCAAACGGGCACAGTGGGCAGAGAGTTAAAAGAAAGAAGGTGACAAAATAAAACAACAATATGGTAGTAGGTGAAGGAGGAAGAATTCAAGTGGGGGGGTGAGAATATAGGCTTTCTTATGCTTCGCCTTTCTGCAAAGAAGGAATGTATCCCACTCCACCAAGAACTGAGTTAAGTTTTGGTGCTTGCCTGTTTGCAAACTGAATTACCAGACTGAAACTATCACTTTTGGGTTCTTCACTCTTTGATATGATCTTAAATTTAAGTTCCCTACACAGTAACTCTCTACTCAGGAGGAACATTCAAAGGCAGCATTAAAATGGATTCCCACCCACCCATCTAAGAGCTGTGTGAAATGGATGGGACAATGAAAGCACATATAGGATGGAGTGCTGCCATCTTTTGGTTATACAATTTCCCAGTGTTGCAAGGCAGGTCCAGCAGTGACAGGCTTAGGAGAATTTGAAAGCACAACAGAAGCACAGAGTTACTAATGCTATTGCAAGTATAAGACCATTTACATGACTCGGTTGGATATAATTTGCAATATTTTCGCCTGCATAAAGTGTTGTTTTCTTCAGACCACTGTGAATTCATCTAATGCAGAATAATATATATATCAATATTAGGTAATATAGAGTAGCTTTCACCAGGTGCAGCCATAGGACTGATGAGAGTTGTACTCCACAATATCGGAAGGGCAGCAGGATGGCAAAGTCATCTAATGCAGAATAATATATATATCAATATTAGGTTTGGCAAAGGCTGATATAGGGGAGATACTGGCCAGTCAAGATGCAGGAATTTGCAATAGTATATCAAATAAATATATCAAAAGAGGCAGTGTGGTGTATGCTACCTTGAGTGCCTTGGAGAAAAAAGTAGAATAGAAATGCATTAAATTACCGAAAAGGTAATGAACTTCCATTTTAAAAAAATCATTACTTGTTGCTGTTGTCTTGTGGTATCCTAAGCCTTCCTGTTGCTGTTGCCTTCTAAGCTACACTCAGGTTGAATCAGTAACTAAAGACCATAGAGTCAAATGGGTCCATTACTGCCATTATTATTATTATTACAAAAGCTGGCATTTTTCTTATTTTTAACTAATATGGAATGTGTAGGAAGCTCTTTATACTGCACCTGAATATATATGGATGTGTAGAAACCTGCTGATCTTGCACAGTCATTACATATTTTTAGAGCTAATTGGAAATCAAACTGCCATCTTTTAGCCATCTTTACTGCAACGGCCAACAGTCTGCTGAAAGTACATCAGTATAAAGGCTAGGTGAAAATTACCCTTAACTCAGTTTTTAAAGACTACATTTTCATCTAAGATTTAAGGTTGAAATCCATTGATAGTCTTAAGCACATACACTAGCCATGATGATTTGTGGGTTTTTTTCTTCATTCTACCTGACATCTAGAGAGCTGCCCTGGACACCTCATTTAAAAAGCCTTTTAGTGGACTTTAACTGATCTTCACAGGAAGATAGTAAGTTGCCTTCTGCTGAGTTAGGTCCACCTGCCTCAACATTATAAGAAAAGAAAGAAAGAATTTCAAATGTATTGATGGTTCCTGTATAGCCCCTTGGTTTCCAAACATTCTTGCACCAGGGCTACCATGACTGCAAAAATGCCCCTGAGCATGTGCATTGTCCATTTCCTTCACAGCTAATTACAGCTTATCCACTTTCCTCACTCATGTAGAATTAAGGATGCAGTGCACATGGTTGGACGCGGGTGGCGCTGTGGGTTAAAGCCTCAGCGCCTAGGACTTGCCGATTGAAAGGTCGGCGGTTTGAATCCCCGCGGCGGGGTGCGCTCCTGTCGTTCGGTCCCAGCGCCTGCCAACCTAGCAGTTCGAAAGCACCTTCGGGTGCAAGTAGATAAATAGGGACCGCTTACCAGCGGGAAGGTAAACGCCGTTCTGTGTGCTGCGCTGGCTTGCCAGATGCAGCTTGTCACGCTGGCCACGTGACCTGGAAGTGTCTGCGGACAGCACTGGCTCCCGGCCTATAGAGTGAGATGAGCGCACAACCCTAGAGTCTGGCAAGACTGGCCCGTACGGGCAGGGGTACCTTTACCTTTACCTTTGCACATGGTTGGAATTCTTCACAGGCGAGAGACCCTCTTTTATTTTACAGTTAAGCACTTCCCACTACCTCTTTTGCCAGCATCATATACAATCTGATAACCTAGTCATTCTCCCCACAAGAATCTACTCCTGGTTCCACCACCACTACCACACCATCTTCTTTCTAGCCACTCATCTCAAAAGCACACTATTTCCTCCTACAGCTCTCTGCCTCCTGTGCTATAGGCATTCTCTGCTCCCAGTGTAGGACTGGGAATGGGCAAATCTGTCACTTCCAGTTTCCTCCGGTTTCTCATTTTTTCCAATCTTAAAAGCAGTTTCTTACATTTCCACATCAGTTTGCGATTAAAAAGAAAGTAATTCACCAGCATTTTAGAATGATTTTCTCCTAATATGCACTCTCCTTTTTATATGCTATTTTGCCTAATATAAATAATCTTGCAATGCAGTTTCCCACTTTGTGTGTTATTTTCAGTAATGTTGGTACCCTAGTGCATGCATTTTTATACACAGTATATGGCTGGAGAACAGCATTGCAAAATTCAGAGATGTGCGAATTTCCAAGGACAGTTGTGTTTTGGTTCTTGTATTGTGCTAATTTGTTACGCTCACCTGTAAATGGAAATGGAATCAACTTTCTCCCCCATCCCTTCTCAAGAATATACTTATGTCAGTGCTCAGTCCAGGAATCTTCCCTCCACACACCTCTTTCCTTTTGTGTCATGTCTTTTTATGACACGAGGCCAGGAATCTGTTGATTTGTAAGCTGCTCTGGGAACTTTTGTGGCTAAATGGCAGGGTAAAAATGCTTTTAATAATAAATCAATACATTTTTCTGGGGGCGGGATCTGTTTCCAGGACCAAAACTGGACCCAGAGGATGAAGGAAACACTTAGCCTTTCCTTCCCACAAAAGAAACTCCATCCCTCTCTCTCTCTTTCACTATTTTCCCACCTCTGCCTACTGAAACAAATCAAACATTCTTGCTTCATGAATATTTTAATTCCTTGAGACTTCTATGTCTTCTTTGTCTTTTTGGAACCCCTTCAGTGATCATTCAGGTTCCTCGCAGATCTGGATTTATTTATTGCATGAATTCTGCTTCCTTGCTGCTGCTGCCTCTGCATGTCATGTCATTAAAGATGCTTGGCAGCCTCTCCTCCACATGATGGTTGTGTTTTGTCACTTTCTGCTTCTGCTGATGCAGTGATATGTCTTCTGTCAGTGGAGGTTTGAAGGCACATTACCCTGCTTGACAGGAATAGTGAGCTACAAGGATTTCCTGAGGAGAAACTTCCCAGATGCAGGATTGCAGGATGCAAGGCTTCTCATTTCTCAACTGCATTATTATTATTATTATTATTATTATTATTATTATTATTATTATTCCACTGGTGGTATAGTTAATGAAACAAACATCCTGTAGCACCATTCTAAATGAAATTGCTGGCTAAACTTCTTCCCAGATGCCTGGACTTTTGTGAAGGCTTTGTCACCGACAAATAATCCATGACGAAACCAAGGGAGTTCACACCAAGGGGGCATACAGAGATATTTGAACATCTGCCAGTCATGAGAAAGGAAAGCTTGTTCTTCTTAGCAAATGTTACTCAATGATGTTTAAACTAAAGAAGCCAATTGGACCAGCTAGAAAGGGATAGGAAGAAGTAGTTATATAAACAGCCATGTGTTTGACACAGCAGAGCATGTGCTGCATGAAACATGAATTCTGTAATGCAGCCAAAGTCACATAGTAAATGAATTCAGCTCTATGGCAAGAGGCATTTTGGCAAATGACACCAAAGCATCTTTTTACAGGCATTATTTTGGCCCATGGTTGAATATTGCAAGGAAAAGGCTGTGTTCAACTGTCACATTTGCAGTCCAAGCTATAAGCGCTTCCTCCTCCTACCTCTCCGTCCAGCCTTCCTTCCACAGTTGGGGACAGTAATGCTTCTGAATACCAGTTGCTGGAAGCCGCAGGAGCATCTTGCTTGTGGGTTTCCCATAGGCATCTGGTTGGCCACTGTGTGAACAGGATGCTGGACTAAGTGGGCCATTGGCCTGACCCAACAGGCTCTTCTTAGGTTCTTCTGCCCAATGCTTAGTTTTGAGAGAAACTCAACTTTCCAAAGCACATCAAACGTTAGTTCTAGGGAATCAGTAGTGCCAACTTGGCCCCATGACTGTGGCTGCCCAGGACTGTGGATGCCATGCAGCATGCATGGCCCTGGCACCGAAATTTGTGGGTCCCCAGCCCCTTCATGAGGAATTTTGTGGGTGCTCAGGCACCCATGGCCCCAGGGAGTTGACACCTGTGTAGGGAATGGTTTCAAAGAATATAATACTACAAAGTTTCTGAAGCTAAGCAGGTCTGGGTCTCGTTACTGCCTGAATGAACTGTCTGAGAACCTCAAAAGAAAGATGGGATATGAATGGTAAGAAATGGGCAAAGCTTTCCAAAGCAGGTTTTATGAAAGTCTACCCAAGCTCAGATAAGTGTGGAGGGTGGGGCAGCAAGAGGCTAATAGTAGTAGTAGTGTTTATTTAATTTTTGTACTGTCCTTCATCTGAAGATCTCAGGGCAGTTCAAAGCATAAATATACAAGACAAAAACACAAAATCCATAGAAACAAAAACAAAACAATAACCCCCAACTGTTCCCCCAAACACATTTAAAGGGATATAGGATGCTAATCAGCCTATCCCTGCCTGGTGCCTTCAGATATTGTTTGACTACAACTTCCATCATTCCTGACCATTATCATCCATGCATTGGTAACCTCCAAGCTGGATTGGTGCATTCTCTGCAAGGCTGCCCTTGAGGTTGGCCAAGAAACTGCAATGGCTCAACTGCTCACTGGAGCCGGTTATCACTCATATGTTGCTCTCCTGTTGAAAGAATTGTAGTGGCTGCCAATTAGCTACTAGGCTAAGTTAGTGTTGCCATATTTTGAAGAGCGAAAAAGAGGACAATATGAAAACAAATAAATGCAATTTGTCTCAATTTTTACCCCTGAAAAAGAGGACGTGTTCTGGAAAAAGAGGACCTATGGCAACCCTACTAAGTTCAATGTGCTTGGGAACAGGATACATGAAAGATTGCCTTGCACATTATATTTTTTTTAAAAAAATAATTTTTATTAATTTTCCAAACATGTAATAAAAACAAACAACAAAACAAAACAAAACATACACACAAATAAACATGTATAATTTCATAAACTCATTTTCCTTCACCTTATTTCCCGGACTTCCCCATACCTCCCTTTTTCTGCATCCTTATTTTTCCCTTTTGACAGCAACCCTCCATTCAATTAATTAACTCATCTTCATTATAATTCCCTTAAATTTATGATATACAGCTGCAATTCTCTGTTTCTTAACACCATAGCATCTCAGCACTCCTCAATGTTACAACAATTTTTAAGGTATATTTTAAATTTCTTCCAATCTTCTTCCACTGTCTCACTCCCCTGGTCACGGATTCTGCCGGTCATCTCTGCCATTCCCATGTAGTCAATCACCTTCGCTTGCCATTCTTCCAGAGTGGGTAGCTGCTGCGTCTTCCAATACTTTGCCAAAAGAATTCTTGCTGCTGTGGTAGCATACATAAAAAAAGTTCTGTCCTTCCTTGGCACCAATTGGCCCACCATGCCCAGGAGAAAAGCCTCTGGTTTTTTAGAAAATGTCCATTTAAGGACCTTTTTAATTTCATTATAGATCATTTCCCAGTAGACTTTAATCTTCGGGCAGGTCCACCAAAGGTGATAGAAAGTACCTTCAGTTTCATTACATTTCCAACATTTATTATTGGGCAAATGGTAAATTTTTGCAAGTTTGACTGGGGTCATATACCACCTATAGATCATTTTCATTATGTTTTCTCTCAAAGCATTACAAGCCGTAAATCTAACACCAGTATTCCATAACCTTTCTCAGTCATCAAACATAATGTCATGGCCTATGTCTTGTGCCCATTTAATCATAGCTGATTTTACTGTTTCATCTTGTGTATTCCATTTCAGCAGCAAATTATACATTCTTGACAAGTTCTTAGTATTGGGTTCTAACAATTCTGTTTCCAATTTCGACCTCTCCATCTGAAAACCTATTTTCCTGTCCTGTTTGAATACCTCGTTTATCTGAAGGTAGTGCAACCAATCTCGTACTTTAGACTTTAATTTGTCATAACTCTGTAATTTGACCCTTTCACCATCTTGCTCTAAAATTTCACAATATTTTGGCCATTTGGGCTCCATATTAAGTTTTTTTGTCTCTTTAGCTTCCATTGGTGATAGCCACCTGGGAGTTTTACTTTCCAATAGATCTTTATATCTTATCCAAACATTGTATAGTGCTTTCCTGACAATATGGTTTTTAAAACCTTTGTGTATTTTTACCTTGTCATACCATATATATGCATGCCAACCAAATCTATTGTCATACCCTTCCAGATCCAAAATGTCTGTGTTCTCAAGAAGCAGCCATTGTTTCAGCCAGCAGAACGCTGCCGATTCATAATAAAGTCTCAGGTCCAGCAGGGCAAACCCCCCTCTGTCTTTTGCATGCCTTGCACATTATATACCCAATCAATTATTGTACTCTGCCTTCTCCTGCAGATACTATCTCCTCAGGAGGTCCATTCTGCACAATTTAGGAAGTGGGATTTGTGTTGTGGCAACCACCCTTTGGAATTCCCTCCCCTAGAATATTAGACAGGAAGCATCTCTGTTGTCTTTTCAGTACCTACTGAAGACCTTCCTCTTCCAGCAAGCCTTTTAAGTTGCCCGGTCTGCATCTGTACTGGAATGGTTTGGAAGATGTTTTTAGGGTGCTTTCTTTGTTTTGTGGCTTGTTGTTTGCCATTCCGGGCTCCTTTGGGAGAAAGGGTGGGATATAAATTTAGTAACAAATAAAATATACATGCTGACTGGGGCTGATGGGAATTGAAGTTCCAAAAACCTGGAGATCACCAGGTTGGGGGAGGCTACAATAGCCCATCTAATGAAAAGAGTCAATCCTGTGTTATCCCTTCTGCCAAGTAGGCAACATGTCAGTCAACTCATGAATTACCCAGCTTTGCACCAGATAATCCATTTCTCAGCACTGCAATTTCAAGTGTCTGAGTTCCACACAAGAGAAACGTTTGCTTGCCCAGATCCTTGAGGAGCCAAGGCACCACTATAAATACTATCCCTCATATTCCACTTGCGAACTCCAGAAAATAAAGTGGGCAGTTTCAGCCCTTTTCTTATTTGGTATTCAGAATTGTCTGCATGTCACAACAGTTTCTGAATAGGGAAAGAAAAACCTCAAAATGTTTGAAGGCAAAAAAAGCTGGGGTTGACTGGGAGATGTCTCCCCAACTCTGATTTCTTAATTCTTGGGTTGGTTGGTTGGTTTTTTACTTTCTTCAAGCAGGGATGGGGAGAGTTCATTGGAGTTGCATGTTAATGGAGACCTACCTCATTCACACTTCCTGAACTAATACGCAATCTGGAATCTTTCAGAAATTGAACTTTCCCACATTTTGTGATGAATAAATAAATTGGGGGAAAGTGTGTACACAAACGCTTGCATAAGGCAATGCTGTGTATATTAGAAGCAATGTGTACCAGAATGCTTACAATCTTAAATACTTAAAGGAAAACTGCAAACTGATGTGGAAATAGGATGAATTAATTGGAAAAATTTGATACCAAAAATGACATGCTCTTCCAACTTCCAAAATCAGCTGGTTGTCTCTGACTAGTTTCATGGAAAGCTCCGTGTAGCAGATGGACGTGTTTCTATGAAATGAGCAGCAATAAAGTGGAACATGCCACAAGTTCATAGGAAAGCTATTCACAAGCAGAATCAGGTTCAATCATACAATCCTTATCCAAATCTGTGAAAACATCTCTGTTTCCAAAATAAATGATTGAACTATGATTAAACTGTTACAAATCCTATCAATAGCTTAGTTTATAGGGGATGCGAGTGTTGGGCTGAGGGAGAAAATAAAGATTTTTCTGCTAGCACAGATAAATTAATGCTTGATTTTGTGCCATTGAAGATCAATTTCCAGCCTTGTTCTTTCAGATGCTGGAGCATATGGATGTGCCCTGTGTATCCTTGTTTCATTTGAAACTGTCAGGGCACATAATCATTTCCAAAGAGGTGTTTAGTAAAAGCAGTAGCTTCCAATTCAGAGTCCATGAAGCAAAAATAGATTTTTCTTGTAGATAATTGAGTCTCAAAAGCCACACAAATCCCAATGACCTCCGAGAAGTTCACATAGTGGAGAAGTGAAGGGCTGTAATGTGAGGCACAGGATCAAGGGATTTGGTGGCTGCATTGGGCCTGGAAATGATCAAGTCTTATACTGTGCCATTAGAACAATACCAAAATTAAAAACTAGAGACTTGGGACAATAAATTTAAGGAACATCTTATGTATTGGTGTGTCTTCAAAAGCCAGCAGAATGCTAGTACAGATGGGGTGTCTTATGCTGCAGCAAGGATTGCATTCTTTAACACTAACACCACCAGAAGAAAAAGCCTGCCTCTGTATTACAAGTTGCAAATCACTAGCAAAGGCTAACTAGGCTTTATTTGTTAATGTAGGGACGTGGGTGGTGCTGTGGTCTAAAGCACTGAGCCTCTTGGGCTTGCTGATCAGAAGGTGGGCGGTTCGAATCCACGTGACAGGGTGAGCTCCCATTTCTCTGTCCCAGCTCCTGCCAACCTAGCAGTTTGAAAGCATGCCATTGCAAGTAGATAAATAGGTACCACTGTGGCAGGAAGGTAAACGGTTTTTCCATGCACTCTGGTTTCCATCACAATGTGCCATTGCACCAGAAGCGGTTTAGTCATGCTGGCCACATGACCCAGAAAGCTGTCTGTGGGCAAATGCCAGCTCCCTCTGCCTGAAAGCGAGATGAGCGCCACATCCCTTTGACTGGACTTAACCGTCCGGGGCCCTTTACCTTTACCTTTACTGATTTGTTAATGTTAATGCCCTGATTAGGGAGTGCAGGAGTTTTTCAGGCAATCTGGTTTGAGTTGTTTGGGGCTATATAGGTAAGTAACAAGGCCTTAAAGCAAGATAGATAGCCAGTGCAGGCCTCTAAGTACTGATCCAGCATCCTCCAAAATATGTTGTGCTACACAAAGGCAGGAACTATGATACCATACTTCCATTGACAAGACTCAAGGCCTCGCTTATGAGGTCCAGAGGAAAGCAGAGCAATACATTTGGCACCAGCTTGGCTGCATGAGTTGCCGGAAGGAGGCGTACAAGGTGCAAACCAACCGTGTTTGGGACTCCACTCTGGAATTGTGTACGGTTCACTCCTTAGCCATTTCCTCGCATGAAGATATCCTGCAAGACAGCAGAGGTTTAGGAACAGAGTTTTTCTTCTCCTATATGGGCTGCCTTCCCAGGTCAACAAGCCCCACCTACCCCTCACTTTCCTCTACAGCACATGGAGAAACTGCCTTCTTGGCAGTTGGACAGACCCACCATTGGTCTTGTCTGCACAAGCCACTGGAGCCTGTCTTCACATGCAGGGGAAGTCCCTAACTCACTGAGTGTTTGGGACCCATTGGCTGGTATAGGCAGCCAGACAAAGGCCATTTTCTGGGGTGTGGCCGCTGTCGCATACTGACAGCTTCTGGGAGCCACAGGTCAGAACTGAGTCCAAGGTGGGGATCAAAGGTGGACAAACTGCCCTGGAAAGAGCACAGTGTGTCCCCCACCAGAGGTACTACCCCTCCCCTAACACCACACACACACACACACACACACACACATATATATATATATATATATATATATATATATATAGTATCAAGGGCCAGGATAAAGAAAATATTTGTAAAGCATTAAACAGAAAATCAGGCAAGTGTGCTCTGGATCTGGCAAGGATTCAATTAATTCCCTAAACCACATTACTTACAGTGATAAACAAAAGAAAGATGGTAAAATTTTGTAGCAAAATGTTTTGGTTTCTGCCTTCTTCACCGGCTGAAGGGGGGGGAAACCTGAGCCATTTTGGTTTAAAATTTGTCTTCATGCTCAATTACTGTAGTGTGTGTGTACACACACACATAGGACTTTGCAGCATTAACTCACTTAAGAAACTATCCAGCTGGGATATTATGAATCTCCAGCCCCTGTCTTTGAATGCCATAACTCACTGAGGGAATGTCTGCATTTTGCATAGTTATTAAAATTTGCTTGTGTGTGAGTTTGTGTGTGTGTGTGTGTGTGTGTGTGTGTTTTTGTTGGCTTGCTTGCGATATTTCTTACCTGCTCTTCATCATATTCAAACTAGTTAAAACAAATTTTAAAGATTAAAGAGAACAGCCAGAAAGTGAGCAACCCTGCTTCTGAACCATGTTCTTGTCAAGTTTTTGCCATTTGGTGACACTTGATGCTAAGGCCTTCTACCCCAACTTCCCACCAATTTGACATCAATCCTTTCCAAAAACTACATGTGTCTTGGTGCATGCAATAACTGTCCACATTAACTGAGCTCCAGATGAGTCAGCATCTTAAAAGGTGTTTCGCTATTAGCTTTTTAAATATTTGTCGATTTTCTTATTTTTAATTTCTTCCCTTCCTGGCTGCCAGGATCAAACTACCTCCTTTCTGTCAGCATCCAGGGGTTGAACAACCACCTGGCTAGCCCCCAGATGGATCGTCTCCTTCCAGCTGTCACGCTGCGAAGATCCCTCGACCTCTGGTTCCGACATATATCAGTGACCCAGGTCTGCTGACATGGGCACACTTTACTTAGCAGAGCAAACTGCACAAACAGAAGAGGCTTGAGGCTGTGGATACATACTATGACTACGGGTTTATTAAACATAAATCAGGGCAAAGAAACATGTCGTCTCTCCTTGCCACCTCCTCAGAGAGAGAGTCTAGACAAAAGCAATACAGCAGAAGTTCCACTTATACCAGCAAACTGTGCTGGAATGTAACATGTAACAATCCCATGTCTGCAACTAAAAGTGGAATGGAAAATCCAACACTTTCTTCTTCAGTTCTCCCTTTTGATGCGATGGCTGATTCCTTGATTTCCTTTCTTGTTTCAAAACCAATCCTTCTTTTTTTTCACACCACCACCAAAAGACTGCCACAAGGACATGGAAGCTGCCATGCGCTGCTTTCTCTTTCGCCGTTCCTTTCATTCTCACAACAAATCACTGCAGACTTCTGGCTCACAAGGCACATGTGGAGTTCTCCAGATGGTCTCTTCAGAAAAGGAGGTTGATACTTCTATGAGTGATAAATCATGCAAATAAATGTGATCGTACTGGGAAAGAGAGTAATAACATGCACTTAACAAAATCACAAACCTGGCTGATCATCACATTACACTCCCAAGGCACTAAGGTGATACACTACATATGTATATACATTTCTCTTATCATTATCCGTCATATTTATGTTTGTTGCTCCATGCAACAAGTCCAGAGGTGGTGCTATTACAACAATTATTTTTCTTTTGTGTTTGTTTTTTTTACCTCCTTCCATGCTCATCGTTTTCACCTTATACTTAGGTTGTTATATTTCCCTTTAATTCAAGGATGAGGTCCCCAGCCCACGGACACACTCCATTCCAGTGGTGGACAGGACCAGAGGCAAAAGTTGGTGGAACAGTGGCATAGTGTTTCAGGGGATAGGGGTGTATTTTTTTTTTTTTAGGGGGCATGAACACCAAGCACCCCCATGACAGGCTCCCTCATCAGAGCCTGTCTCTGCAGTGCAAAGGAGCTAAAGAGACAGCTCCCTCACGTGACGGTCCAATGCCTCCAGCCACAATTTCGCTCTTGGGTCAAGCCTGACCCAGGGGCAGAGAGAGGAGAGTCGGCAGCAATGCTGCCACCCACTCTCCTGGGCTGCAGCGCACGAGGAAGCTGGCAGAGAGAGGAGATTAGGTGGCAGCTTCCCCCTCCCTCTCCTTGCCTGGGCTGCGGCATGTGAGGGAGTTGCCGAGGTGGCATCTCTGACCCAGGGGCAGAGAGGAGGAGAGTCAGGGGCAGCTTGCCTGCCCCTCTCCCCATCTGGACTGTGGCACACGAATGCACCCCCCATATCGCTTTGTGATGCCAGCCAGTGTGGGCTCCCTCCGTGTCCCGTTACCCTTGGTGGCATGCCCTGTGTGCCCGCTCCAGTCAGCGTTAGCATACATTCAGGGGCGTCTTACCCATAGAGGCTAGTGGCGCAGGATGCCAGGGCACCAAGTTCTGGAGGGTGCCAGGGAAGAGCCGGAGGGTGGATGCGGCGGCTTCCAGCATCAGCTCACCGCCCTCGCCCACCTCCACCATGCTGTGCCGAAGCAGCACTGCACCCGGAGCCTCCATCTGCCATGGCCACCGGGATCTTTGCACCACGGCGCGGGATATGCTTAAGATGGCCCTGCATACATTCCACAAATGTGATGGAATCTCATATGTGATGCTTCCCTATGTGTATTACATTACATTCCTGCTGCCTAAACTTCAGAGACTTCTACACACACACATCCTGACAAGCAAGCAAGAGGCAAGTAGGGAAGTTCACAGATGCCTCCAACAAGGCAAACACATCCAGCAGGGTTATGCAGCCAGACCAGAAGGGGTGGGGCCTGAGGAGGGGACACTGCCTGGGAAGAGACAGAGGCTGGAAGGCCATCCTGCACCAGAAGCTCCCTACCCCGTTTCAAGGCATTCCTTACTTTGCCTCCTGTGCTTTACAAGCTAGCATTGCATTACCTTTTTGTCACAAGTCTGCAGCAACTCAGCGTAGCACACACATCATTTGGCACTGTTTTTATTGTGCTTAGTGTGTGAGTATCTACCTACTGTAAATGGAAATAATAATTTGCCCTCCCCTTACTTCCCCTGTGGGTCATAGTGAAAGGTTCCCAGCCATTGCTCTAGGCCAGAGCTTTCCAAACTGTGTGTCGCAACACGTTGGTGTGCCGGCTGCAGTGTGTGGGTGTGTTGTGCAAACACTCCCTGCACTCCTCATGGAGCTGGAAAGGGGTCGGTTTAACCTCCGGTTTGCTAGTAAAACTGAATTACTGTGTCGTGAAATGGTGTATGTCTAAAAAGTGTGTCACCAACACGAGAAGTTTGGAAAGCTTTGCTCTAGGAGGATAGTAAACACCACTATCATTTAGGAACCCACGAAACACACCTGCTATTGTAATACATTTTACATGTTCAAGGCTGCAATCCTAACCCCAATTAAAAGGTAAAGGTACCCCTGCCCATACGGGCCAGTCTTGACAGACTCTAGGGTTGTGCGCCCATCTCACTCTATAGGCGGGGGCCAGCGCTGTCCGCAGACACTTCCGGGTCACGTGGCCAGCGTGACAAGCTGCATCTGGCGAGCCAGCGCAGCACACGGAAACGCCGTTTACCTTCCCGCTAGTAAGCGGTCCCTATTTATCTACTTGCACCCGGGGGTGCTTTCGAACTGCTAGGTTGGCAGGCACTGGGACCAAGCGACAGGAGCGCACCCCTCCGCGGGGATTCGAACCGCCGACCTTTCGATCGGCAAGTCCTAGGCGCTGAGGCTTTAACCCACAGCGCCACCCGCGTCCCCCCAATTACCTGGGAATAAATCCCATTTAATTCAATAGGACTTACTTCTGAGTAGACATGGTTAGGCTAGCACTGTTCATTATGCAAGCCTTAGAGCACAATCCAGGTGCATGTCTATTCAGAAGCAAGTGTCACTGAGTTCAGTCGGGTTTGGATTGCAGCCCCAGTCTGTTTCAGGGTTTTATCAGCTGTCTTGCTTTTGTATTTGTTTTACGCCCTGAAATCTGGCATGATGAAGGGCAGCATATAAAAAGATGTTTCAAATAAATAAATGTTACACTCCCTTGCAAGGGGCACCTCACGTGCAGCACTTAAAAGTTTGATTTCTACCAATGCGAGCAATTTTTTTAAAAAAAAAAAGGAAAGGAAAGAAAGAAAAGGGAGCAACATTTAGTCAGTAAAACACCCATGTTCTCTCATAATGTCATGCATCTCACTCACAATAATTCTTTCTTATTAACTGCTTGGGTACAATTTATTTTCCTCTAGGGCTATGAAGACGAGAGCAAGTGTGGCCGGCTCTGGTTGGAGCTGATAAGCCGCCCTATAGTAGCGGCGCTGCTGGCACAGTGAGATTTGTGAGGAAGACAATATGCCACTGGCTCCAACAAACCAAGCTGTATATCAAAGCTATCGACAATAATATCTACACAACAATGCCTTTGTGTGTCTGCCAACACCCACAGAAAGCTCTCTGGTGTTCATCTAGAAATGCTACCCTCCCCACCCCTCGAGCTCTCTTGCGCTCCCCAACCCCTGCTCCCTTTCCTTGCTGTTGTTCTGCTTGTATAAATGGTTGAAAGCATACCTGGCCTAATTTACTTTCAGTATCTAATAAACCTGGAAGATTATTCTTCAAACCCAGCATCTGGGTATGCAAAAAAATACACAGACAATTGTGGTGGGTGGGTGGGGATTGTCATAAGAGCCATAGTATTTGGAAAGTAAAAGGGAATTCAGAGTGCTCACTCCCTTTATTAAAAACTAACACCACAATCCGGTGAGCTCAGATATGCACCCAAATGGGCACAGATATTCTCCAGCTTGGGTCCCCTTTGGACCACAACTTCCATTAGCCCCCAGCCACCTTAGCTAATGGCAGGCTCTGTCACAGGGGAAGAAAGAAATAGGTAAAGGTAAAGGTACCCCTGCCCGCACAGGCCAGTCTTGACAGACTCTAGGGTTGTGCGCTCATCTCACTCTAGAGGCCGGGAGCCAGCGCTGTCCACAGACACTTCCGGGTCACGTGGCCAGCGTGACAAGCTGCATCTGGCGAGCCAGCACAGCACACGGAACGCCGTTTACCTTCCCGCTGGTAAGCGGTCCCTATTTATCTACTTGCACCCGGGGGTGCTTTCGAACTGCTAGGTTGGCAGGCGCTGGGACCGAACGACGGGAGCGCACCCCGCTGCGGGGATTCGAACCGCCGACCATGCGATCGGCAAGTCCTAGGCGCTGAGGTTTTACCCACAGCGCCACCCACGTCCCTGATGAAGAAAGAAATAGGGGCACTGAATTGCAGGAGCCTGGATTGGAGGAGTGGGGGGTCTCCCCTTTCTACCACAACTACAGCGTCTTTGGAAGGGGGAACAGGGCTAATTGGCTCTCTCCTCCAGCCTTTCTGTGGAGCAGAGAGACTTGGTGGGAACTGAGCTGGGCTTTGAGCAGTGGAGTGGAGAAGACTGAACAGGAGGGGGCAGCCTTGTCCCCAGTAACCAAGCACTGCCTTCACAGATGGAAGCAGAACTACCAAACAGAGAGAGTGTTTACAATCCCAAGAGTCTCGCAAGTGAGAGCACCACTCCTCCTCTTTAAAAGTTTGTGGAGGAAAACTTGTTGGGACGACTCCCATGCTTCCATCCAGTGCTGGCTTTCTTGTCCTGCTTTTGAACTGCAAGTCCTGAACCCTGTGCCCACTACTCAGCCTGTACCATTACTTCCCTGGATCAAGATCTATTTCTTATTTAAAAGTAGGAGACTCTACCTGCATGTTTGGGGCTGAATAGGGGTTGGACTTCTTCGTTTGCTCTGTCTCATTGCTCAGATTTATTTCCTTGGTGCAATTTAGCATCACCCCAGATCAATCCTGCAAAACTATATCTCTTTAGCAAAAAGCAAGATGTTCTGCAAGAAACCATACGGCGTCAGGTCGTTGATGCCGCAGCCAGCCAGCCAAATTTATGGTGGAACATGGATTGAAAGTAGATCCTAACTCTGTGCATTGCAGTGCGCTGCCAAGGTACCATAATAACATCACCCAGTCACATTTTAACTTTTTTTTTGGGGGGGGGGGGTTGTCTGGCTGCAGTTAGGTCTGCCATTCCCTTTGTTTAACGTCCTTGACATTTTTTTTCTGAGAGGTTTCCAAAACAGAAAGAACTATGTGTCTGGGTTTGGACTATTTTAATCAAAGCTCTTTGATGAATGTGAACTTTGCTGTGTTTAGGAGATCTATATGAGCCCCTTCGCCATTCACAGATGGATTAACCAAATGGCTTGCTCATACATCATTTGCTGTAACATCCTCTTGTTATATTTAAAGGTGGCATATTACAACCCAGAATTACGCTGCTTATTTGGATTGCCTTCTTGACATTCTGAAAAGTTCCATTCTTCTGAGTAATTGTTTCCTTCTTCCTCCCCCACCCCCACCCCCATTCATCTTCTTTCAGTGGGCAAGGGGCAGAAGTTAGAATTCTTTTGAAAAGAAAAGTAGCAAAGTCTGCTGGAACAGTCAGAGATTCCAGTAACCTGCTTCTGTTCCCAGGCTTTTAACCCTCTGTTTCTCTCCCCCCCCCTTCTTTTGAAATGAGATGAAAAACATTAAACCATACCAAGTTTCTGACCTTTGAAGTACTGAGAGTGAAAACTGTAAAACTACAGATACGGTTCTGTAAGATACTCCAAGAAATTCCTCTCTTTCTTGAGTATCAGAAAGATTCAGAAAAGTAAGAAGGTAATAAGAGCCTGCTGAATCAGGCCAGTGTTCCATCAAGTCTAGCATCCTTGGGAAAGCTGTGGGTTTAAGTGAAAAGCTTGGATGTCTAAAATTATGTTGCAGTTTGTTTGAGGGATCCTTGCGGGGGGGGGGGGGCGGGTTGCAATCAACAGTGCTTTCTTCCAACTAAACCTGCTGACTTCCAAGTCTGCAGGAGAATGGCTATGGTTCGGCGTAGCAAGTCACCCAAACTAATGGTTTAGTTCTCCAGGATAAACGGTAAGCTTTAAACCATAAAACAAACCTTGGTTACAGCTTGTGGTTAGCTAAACCACAAGCCTAGGTTCAGACTTTGCTTCACTCAGTGCAGCAGCAAAATAATGAAGGAGAAGCAAAGTGGCTGTGATCCCTTTCCTCCAGAAACCAACATGCTCATCTGTCCATGCTAAGCCATGGTTTGGCTCCCAGGTTGGTGTATGGTCTGTCCAAATATTTTGGCTCAAAGGCCATGCTTTCCAATGAAGGTCAGACCTGTAGCTTCAAGGAAAGTGATGAAAAGCCAAGTGATATAGATGCTCCTATAAACTTGCCCAATGCTATCACTAGAAATGTGTTTGTGTGAGTGAACCACTAAGGTCGGGATAAAAAAAGGTGGGAAAGGCCAGCACAAAGTAGCCTAACAATATTGAGGAAAACAACAACACATTGATTTATATATAGGGTGTGTGTGTGTGTGTGTGTGTGTGTGTGTGTGTGTGTGTGGTATTTATCCATTGCTCTGAGCAGAGGAAGTTATGTTTCAACCTCACTGACACTGTATCCAAAGAGAGTTTGTCTGTACTATGAATTGCAAGACTTTAAAAAAATATGTCTTCCAATGTCAAGAAACATTTTTAAAGAGGATCTCTCTTAGATTAGTTTCAGACTTAATTTGTGTGTCTCTGCTGTTATAGGAGGTTGTGAAACCACACTCAATACACAGACAGGACAATGTGATTCCTACTTCCTTGTTTACTTAATACATTTTGCTACATTCAAGGGGGTGGAGACACCAGACTATTTTTAAGAGAATGCTGGAAAATAAGAGGCCTGTTACCTTTACATTTTATCACTTGTTTGCTCTTTGGTGTTTGGCAAGACAAATAGAATTGCACACTGTGAGTGGCTCAGAATGAAACCTCCATATCAATCATCCACCTGGCTCTACATAAATTCTGTAGGGCATTCAGGACATTTTGCTGTCTATGAATATTTAAGAACAGAAGAATCCCTGAGAGCTTCCTGAAGGATTAAGGCAGGAAAGTGGGACTTCTTTTGTAGCTGCTTGCCAAGATGCCTCTGCTATTACGGCTCCTCAGTATAGACCTGCCTCTTAAAGCAACGCGAGGAAGAAGCTCCATGGAATATTGCCAGCTCCTTTGATCACACACTCCTTGGGAAGTAATGAGATTAGCAGTCTACTCCTTGTGTATGTCTACTCAAAAAGTGGCCCTATTGAGTTCAATGGGACTGACTCTCAAGTAAGTATGTCTATAAGACTGCAGCCTTCCTATATCAATGTTGTATGAGCTGCACAGAGAACAGGGAACCCCTAAGTTAACTTGGTAATTAGGCTGTGTACACATTATACCTTTAAAGTACATTCAAAGCAGTTTGCTACCTTATTTTAGGTCGGGATTAAAACCATGCCTTCGAAAATGGGGTGTTTTTTTTCATACCCTCCAACATTTCTCCGATGAAAATAGGGACATCCCATTCCATAATGATAATTTTACTATTTATACCCCACACATCTTACTGGGTTGCCCCAGCCACTCTGGGCAGCTTCCAACATATATAAAAAACATGGTAAAACATTAAAAAAACAAAACTTCCCTATGCAGGATTGCCTTCAGATGGCTTGAAGGTCAGATAATCCCATACCCTCCAACATTTCTCCAAAGAAAATAGGTACATCCTAAGGAAAAGTTGGGCATTCCAGGATCAAATCAAAAATTGGGATGGCTTCTCTAAATCAGCGACGTCCTGGAAAATGGGGACACTTGGAGGGCCTGTGCTTTCATAGGGTGTTTTTTCCCCCTCTGTAATTTGAAAGCTCATACAATGTGCTGTGAACAAGAGTGAAGGAATTATTTTACAATCATTGCAAATGTTTGCTGTAATGCACCAATACGGCTGTCTACTTTGAATGCAAAATTTGTGATATGCACTAATAGGGAATTATATGGAACAAAATGTTTACCGTGTTTATCAATGTCTCCCTGGCTCCTCACACGACTCGTTGAAGGTAGGCCTGAAATAATTGGTTTGAGAGTTGTAGGCATTTGTGTTCAAACTTCATAATTTGTTAAGTGACAAAATATTTTTCTTTATTAGCAAATCTATTAAATGGGCCTCGGCTAGTATCCGTGCAGTACATCTGTTGTTGTAATGGATATGAATTTCCTGAGCTATTCTCTCATTCCGTGAAGTACGAATAAAACAAGCCCAGCCCATTAACAAGGACTAAGCAAATGATCATACTCTATCATTTTCAAAGGAACTGATGGAATGTGAAATGAGTTTCCTGGCAGTAAAACTGTGTAGAACTATAGGAACAGAGGACAGATAGACAGATAGAAAGACAGACAGACAATTAGCACAACTACACCGAGTTAAAGCTGAGCCAAAATTTCTCAATTCATTTTTCCGAGAAAATTTCTGAGATTTCTTTTAATTTTTCTAATCCCTCTGAAAGCAGCACTACTTTGTTGAATTTCCTCAGAATATATTGTAGTTGCTACACATCCATTCCTGCTCTTCCACCACCATTCCTTCCAGCTACCCTTCAGTTGTGGAGTTGCCTCGGTTTTTCAACATAGGATTGCTTGCCTCTCCCATCCTTTCTTGCCTTCATAAACTCAAGGCAACTCACTGCAGTTTTCAAAGAAGAAAGAAGCAAATGGATCGACTAAGCGGTCAAAGGAGAGATGGGTAAAGACCCTGTGTGTGTGTGTGTGGGTGTGTGCGCACGCGCAGCAAAATCCTTTCTTCGGAATGTATTCATGTGTCTAGCTACTTATTCAAATGTATAGCCCACGTAAGAAAAGTCCTACTGGATCAGGCCAAAGGTCCATCTATTCCAGCATCCAGGATCTTCAGATGCCATGGTATTTAACTCTGAGTAGGCTTGCTAAGGAGGGATGCGGGTGGCACTGTGGGTTAAACCACAGACTTGCCAATCAGAAGGTCGGCGGTTTGAATCCCCGCGACAGGGTGAGCTCCCGTTGTTTGGCCCCTGCTCCTGCCCACCTAGCAGTTTGAAAGCACGTCAAAGTGCAAGTAGATAAATAGTTACTGCTCCGGCGGGAAGGTAAATGGCGTTTCCGTGCGCTGCTCTGGTTCGCCAGAAGTGGCTTAGTCATGCTGGCCACATGACCCGGAAGCTGTCTGCGGACAAACGCCGGCTCCCTCGGCCAGTAAAGTGAGATGAGCGCCGCAACCCCAGAGTCGGACACGACTGGACCTAATGGTCAGGGGTCCCTTCACCTTTACCTTTAGGCTTGCTAAGATGTACAAGACTGAATCAGATAAGTGCTGGAGATGCAAAGAAGTGGAAGGAACATTCTTTTATATGTGGTGGACTTGCAAAAGGGTAAAAGAATATTGGGAAATGATCCATAATGAATTGGGGGGGAAATGTTTAAAAGTACTCCCCCCCCCCAAAAAAAAACAGAGTCCTTTCTGCTGGGAATAACTCAGACTGAAATTTCCAGGTGTCAAAAAAAGGTTATTTATGTATGCTACAACTGTGGCCCATGTTTTGTTAGCCCAAAAATGGAAAACACAGCAGAACAGGAATATTTAGTTTTTGCGTTTTTATCCCAGCTTTTCCTCCAAGGAGCTCAAGGTTGGTGCACATGGTTGTCCTCCCCATTTTATCCTCACAACAACCCTGTGAGGTAGGTTAGGTTGAGAGGCAGTGACTGGCCCAAGGTCACCCATTGGGATTCAAACCCTGGTCTCCCAAGTCATAGTCCAACAATATAGCTATGACACCACACAGTAGGGTTCGGCTGAGGCCTGGACTTAGCTGAGGCCTGAAACAAATTGAGAGGAATCCAGGCATGGGTTGAGTTGAATTGTGACAGTTGTAGATTGCCATGGGTTGGACTGAATGGCCCTAAGTAGTTCAGGACATTAGGGGAAAGAGACAGGTGGAAAAACCCACAAAAATGTCACCACCTACCTGACTGCTGGCTGCATCTTCCTGACCAAAGGTCAGAGCTCAGCACCACCCTCTCTCTTGACTCCCCAACCCTGAAACACCATTCCACTCAACAGACACATTGATCATGCAGGATGAACCTTCACAAGTACCCCCACCTCTGAACTAATTTCAGAATGGGTGTGAGATGGGTGATCTTCTTATATCCAAGAATCAGTCAGAAGGTGAATTAATTCATGAGTTGTACTTGGGCCTTTAATACTGGAATGAATAAGCTAATGAGATATTTGTGGAGAACTGTAATCAAAATTTAATAAAGGGCGGGGAGGAACATAAGACATTCTAGCACATAGTAGGGCATGGCTTCTGAGTGATGGGGAAATTATTTATTTTCACAATGTCATATTCGATGTTCAGTGTCCAAAATATCATCTGCCAGGTGTAAATATGAGATGATTCTGTAAATCCCAGCTATTCTCTGTTCCAAATTTCAAGCCTCGCAATGCCTTTTACTTTTTGGTAATGCTATGTAAAATAAATGTATGAAAAAGCTTTCCGAGTTTTCATGTTGAAGGTGTGAAATTAGTTTTTGTATATCAGAGCATGTTTCTGATTGTTGGGGATTTGGAATATCAAGCAGCTTAACCATTGATGGCATAATTACTTCTGTTCTATTGTAGTGATGATAAAGAAATCCATATAGTAAAAAGCAGGGGGAAATAGATTGGTTATAGAATCTGCCATGTAAAATTCAACAGTGTTCTTTTTTAAGAACAAAAAACAAAAAACCAGAGTGTTTGGCACTAAGAGCATTTGACGGAAATCCTTCTCGAAGGCACTGAATAGGTTTGTCATTCCATTCGTTCCTACTAATTTCCCCTCTGAGGCTCCTTTACGTCGCAGTTATCACAAATTCTCTATAATAACAAGATCATTTTGTTTACAAAAGCATAATCTTGCCAAACATTTGCATCACTAATGTAATTAAGTACTTGTGAATATGATTATGAGCACTACCTAATCTGAGGTTTAAGATTTTGCATTTCTGTGCAAGGGATAATTTTTTTCTGTCCCCCAATTTTAAGCAAATGCTTCAGGGTTCTATGACAGAAAGAGAGAAAGAGAGAGAGAAGCTTGGCTAACATTGCTGCATTCAGAGTGGTTGAGCATTCTAATCTGAAGGGAATTATTTCACTAGAAGCCGACAGACAAACAAATAAATAATAAACTTGCCATCAATTTACATTTCAAAAAAAGGGGGGAAATAAGACACATAGGCAGAACCCAAGTTGCACTATGGAGCAATCTCTTATTGCTTATAGTATAGTCTGTATGAAATAGAAAAGCAACTATTCGGAATGGATTAGAAGCTTGACTTCGCTGCTGCTGCTGCCTGTCTACTCACTCTCTGTTGCTTGAGGCTATTGCCTCAGTTTGTCAAACGATAAGGCTGGCCCTACTCACAACGATCCTCTGAATTAGGTTTGGTTGATGGACTGGGCCAAAAACCATACAGTGAGCAACATGGCTGAACAGGGGTTTGAACTTCCAAGAGGATTGTGGGGTGGAGGGGGTTCTTGTTGGCTGCCTTTGCTTTTTGCATCTTAAACTCTAAAATCCTATCTTATTTGGAGACTGCAGAGTTGAGCGCTTTTTTCAGTATATATTAAGAGTACTCCAGAAAGGGAAGACCAGAATTCTTTACCTATATACTTCACTAGACACTTAGCATACTTGACAGAAACTCAAGCCACCCTGAGTGCCATATAGTACTAAGTAGTCATCGTAATTGTGTTATTAAGGACTTCCCACTTCCCCCAATATTGAGGTTAAATGTTTTTTCCCCCACTGTGTGAACTGCCAGCCCCCAAGGACCACAAATCCTACTTCCATCAGGGACTCAGGAGTTCTTGACTGTGAACTTTCAAGAGCAGTTGATTCCAGCAGGGCTGCAGTCAACACTAGCTTCAAATCCTGGATTCAAATTAGGGCAGGGTTCAGCTCCACTAGGGAGCTCTGGCTTAGCACTACAGTGGTACCTCGGGTTACAGGCGCTTCAGGTTACAGACACTTCAGGTTACAGATTCTGCTAACCCAGAAATAGTACCTCAGGTTAAGAACTTTGCTTCAGGTATGCAACAACGGCAGCAAGGATACTGATCGCCAAGAACTGGAAAACTCAAGATTTACCCACTCTGGAAGAATGGCAGATGCAGCTGATGGACTATATGCAATTAGCTGAGATGACTGGCAGAATCCGAGACCTGGGAGAAGAGAGGGTTGAAGAAGACTGGAAGAAATTCAAGATTTACTTACAAAAGTACTGTAATTTGGCTGAATGTTAACAAGGATGTCAGAGTAGAAATAATTGTCTACCACTAAACTAGTTTGAGTTCAACTATAAGGGAAATAAGGAAAGTATATATTTCTTTTAAGAGAAAGGAAGAGACTGTATTTTAATGATTGAATCTAAGACTATGAACAAAATGATAATTTGCTTGGAAACAATTTCATAATGATGCAAGTGGGTGCGGGAGACATGAGGGAGTCCAAAGTAGTAATGAAAAGATGTTAAATAACCAATGTTGTTTTATTAAATATGCATCTGTATTGAAAAACCTTAATAAAAATTTATATATATATAAAAAAAGAACTTTGCTTCAGGATGAGAACAGAAATCACGTGGCAGCGGCGCAGCGGCAGCGGGAGGCCCCATTAGCTAAAGTGGTGTCTCAGGTTAAGAACAGTTTCAGGTTAAGAACGGACCTCCAGAACGAATTAAGTTCTTAACCCAAGGTACCACTGTAATGCCATTTGGTGCGAGAAGACATGGAAGAAGAAGAAGAAGAGTTTGGATTTGATATCCCGCTTTATCACTACCCTAAGAAGTCTCAAAGCGGCTAACATTCTCCTTTCCCTTCCTCCCCCACAACAAACACTCTGTGAGGTGAGTGGGGCTGAGAGACTTAAGAGTAGTGTGACTAGCCCAAGGTCACCCGGCAGCTGCATGTGGAGGAGCGGAGACGCGAACCCGGTTCACCAGATTACGAGTCCACCGCTCTTAACCACTACACCACACTGGAATGAAACTCTGTGTTTGAAGGAGCAACTGGGAGTTGCTTCTTCCCAATTTAAGCTTCCTAATTGTTCCTTTGCAGCTGTGTTTCACCTGGCCTGCACCTGACACCAGGTGTGGGGAAAATTTGCCACTTTTTTTGAAATAATATGGTACAGATTTATTTTCTGCATTTATTGACATTGTGGTTTTTTAATTGTTCTCCCCATGTTTTCCAAACTCTTACATTTATTGTTCATTCCAGAAATGCAATGAGCCATTCGGGGCACAATTTTGTGGGGAACTGGCATACAATAAACAGGCAATGTTGCTGAGGTGGATGTGACTTTGGGAAAATGGCCTCCTGGAATAAATGGGGACCTCCTGCTGGGGCTGAAGTTTCCCCGTATTGGGATCTGAATGTAGGCAAAGGTACTCCCAATACTGACCGCCCTCCCTAAAGAAGCTCACCTGATGCCAGCTTTCATACCTTTCTGACGCTGGGCTAAAGCTTTCTTATTTGCACTGACATGTTTTATAGATGCTTGTAGCTGTGATTTGATGGCCTTTTCTGAACTTTACTGACTCTTCTGATTATATGGCTGTTGCAGTTTTGTATTGCTCTTTTATTGAGTTTTATTGCACTTGGGGATTTTTTATTATTATTTTGAATTGTATGCTGACCCAGAACTCTTGTACCAAAAGGCCATAAATAAGTATATTAGTAAGTAAAAAAGGAATGCCTTCAAGACCTATCGTTGGCGTTTGTAAAAACAAAGGCAGCAGACATCTTGATTATTGAAGCGCTATCTGTGAAAGCTAGCTTCCTGGGTTTAAAAAATAAAATAAAATAAACCTTTAGGCTTAAATCATATTAATGTAAAAGCATGCTTCTTGGTCCATTAAAGCTTAAATTGTGCAGATTGATATATTTTTCTCCTTCCACTAGTCTTCTTTAGAAGGTAATAATTTCTTAAGAAGATAATATTTTTAAAAAAAACAAACACCAGTGCACTTTGAGATATGTTTTTTAAAAATATGTCCACAACAAATGTGCCTTGGGGTGTAGGCACATTCAGTTCTTTCTGTTTCCCATTTTTCCAATCTTAAATTCATTTCTCCACATCCTCATGAAAATCCATCAGCATTTCAATGTGAATTTCTCTAAACACATAACATTTTTATGCATTTTTGCCTAAAATACATTTGGGCAAAGCTCATTTCCCAAATAGAAGGCATTTTGTATGTTCATTTCAACCATGTGGACATCTTTATATGCACATTACCCTAAGATCATATAAGCATATGTAGTACATATTTGCATACATTACTTGAAATATGGACAAGTGTGGATTTCGAAGGACAGCTGCATTTCAGTTTGTGTATTGGTTAGTAAAGTGCGGATTTGGTAAGTTCACCTTTAGATGTGAATGGAAACAATTTTCTCCCACATCCCTACCTGTGGCTACTCTGTCGAATGACAGGGCCAGTCCTGGAAAAACAACACACACAGATGTTCCCATAAAATCACATGCAGTCTTTGTTGGGTAGCGGTTAGAATGTTGGACTAAGACACAAGAGACTGAGACAGCGGCGTAGCGTGGGTTGTCAGCACCCGGGGCAAGGCAAGTAATTTGCGCCCCCTAACCCGGGGCAAGGCAACTAATTTGCGCCCCCTAACCCGGGGCAAGGCAACTAATTTGCGCCCCCTAACCCGTGGATTTGCGCCCCCTAACCCTACAAATCTATGCCTATGAATGATGGTCCCTCTCTCTTTCTCATATTCCAATTGATTCCCATTTCCGCCGATCGATCCCCGAAGCTCTCACCCAGCGAAATTCGTGCGTAATTATGCTTTGCCATCCCTAATTCTGCCGCTTCCACCGGGAAATCATGACGGTGCGTTTCTCCTCTCCAAACTTTCCCCGGCCCTTTGCCGGCCGGCGCAGCCCTTTTGGCTACGAGCTCCCCTCCTTCTCTGCCCGCTTCCAACCCCACCTCCCCCCGTCCAGCCTCCCTACCTCCTGAAAAAAGGTGACGGCGCCGAGCAGGACACCCCCGCGGCCATCGGAGAGAGGCGGGGTCGAGGGAGGCAAGCCAATGGGCAAGGCGGGGGTAGGTGGCCACGGGGGCGGGCGCTGCCGCAGTCCTCGGGTGGGCAAGGTAGGAGCAGGCGGAGGCTGGCCGGCCGCTCTGACAATAGGGGCGGGCCGAGGGCACGACGGGGCTGGGCCCTCTGGACTCACGCCCCCCCAGATGTTGCGCCCGGTGCGGCCGGCACCCCTGGCACCCCCCACGCTACGCCACTGGACTGAGATTCTTGTGGCCATGAAGCTTGCTGGGTGACTTTGGGCCAGTCACTGTCTTTCAGCCTTAACCTACCTCACAGGTTGTTAGGATGAAATGGGAAGATGGGAGACCCACAGATGCCACCTTGAGCTCATTGTCTAGATGAAACAAACCATCACTTTGAAATGCAGCTGTAATTGTAAAAGCTTGTTCCTCTGATATGCGCTGGGTCTGTATGTATTTTGAAAACCAGAGGATTGTCTCTCTTTTCCCTCTTTCGCCCCTCTTTCCCCAGAGATTTCTCTGTCTGTGCCGCTAGATAACCATGCTATATTTTAAAAGAGCTCATCATTTATATAGAAAGACAAGAGTTGAAATGAAAAGGTGCAGAAGAAAACAGCACTCATAAAATTGTGGGGTGGGGGGGAGCAAAGTGCTAGATAGCAGCAAGATGACATAACATCTATCAGTAAAATGAAACAGCTGTCTTGGGCAACAAAGATAAAGAGCAAATGCCTTCAGAATGGAAGAAACTCTGAGCCACCAGATAATGATTGAAACTTAAAACACCCTCTTTGTAAAGAGAGCAAATTGAATGTTGAGCATTAAGCTGCTACTGTGTGTGTCCAGACCAACAAGATTGTTCCTCTTTCTGCTATTAACTATAGTACAAGGACAGCCTGCCAGTTTATGTGCCCCATGCTGGGATTTGTCACTGGTTGTACCCTATTGTATTTTATACAACCACACACACACACACACACAACTCTTTAAAGTCGTTATAGAGGTCTGATTGGCTGGGATAGATGCTTCTGTCATCTTGGTAATGCAGGACTGGATTTAGGGGTGAGTAATATAGGAGATCACTCAACAGCTGGAATAAAGACTGCAAGCAACTCATATTTACCCGTAACACAACAGTTCTATGCATGTCTGATGAGAAGTTTGTCCCAATGAGCTCATAGAAAGGGCATAGAAGATTGCAACCAGAATCTGGCCATTATTGTGTTGTCTTTAAAAAATAAATAAATACAAAAATATTTCCAACAAGCAACCTGTATCTGTAGTGCTAGAAAAATCAGTCAATGTTGTTATTTGATTTTTTCCATTTTGTTTTTATTGTTATATTAAAGCAATAAGGTGTAAAAGATTTTGTTTTTTTAAATGGATTTTATTTTTCCAAATGTAATACAAAAAGGAGAGAAATATTGTCCGCTGATATTAACAAAGAGAGTAGAGCTGTGTGTCATCAACATATTGCTCATAACATACTGCACAGCTCCAGATGAACCCATCCAGCTGTTCCATGTAGATCTTAAACAGCATGGGGGATAGAACTGAACCCTGAGGAACCCCACATTGAAGGCTCCACAGGACCAAACAGCACTCGCCAAGCATCACCCTCTAGAAATGGCCATCCAAGTAGGACAGAAACCTACTTAATAATGCTACAATAGTGTAACATTTCATAACATGTAAATATACATATTGGTTTAGTGTTTAAGCATAAAACTCTATGGCTGTGTGCATAGGTGGCTCTTGGGTAATTCACAAAATGCAGAGTCCATTCATAAAACACAGTGTTCATTCATAAAGTAGTAACATAAATATCCATTGCTACATATTGGGTGTATATTTCAGCGGTTCAACATACAAGTTTATGACCATGCTGTAGTGTAGTGCTTATGCGACTGTGAATAAAAGGTGGTTGGGCTGATTGTCTCGGGGTTTGGGGGGAAGAGGTGACATAACTGATTTCCAATAAGTGCTCCCCTTTATTTCCATGACAAGTCCTTGAGTCTGTACTCTGAATAGTGACACCAGGGACCTAGAAGGTGCAGGGCTTGTCAGTCCAACCCCTGCACAGTCTCATCAGGGCTGACCTTAAGGCAATTGGGCCAAATTGGGCCCGCGGGCAGCTCCTAAGGGGTCCCCTGCACCAGGGCAATCTAGATGAGGGCACAAGGAGAAGGGGGCGACAGAGGACGAGATGGTTGGATAGTGTTTTCGAGGTTACCAGCATGAGTTTGACCAAACTGCGGGAGGTAGTGGAGGACAGAGGTGCCTGGCGTGCTCTGGTCCATGGGGTCATGAAGAGTCGGACACGACTAAACAACTAAACAACAACAACAATAAGATTTTGCAGACTTTGGCTGTGAACTGGGGCCCTATCAAAAAAAAAAATTCAAGTTGCGCCACACTGGTTCAAACTGGGCCCCACTGGATAGCCCTGAGTCTAATAGTTGCTGGGCCTGAGTTGCCCTGCCGTTGCATGAAGTCTTGGGTTTACAATTTTGGGAGAGGAGAGACTGCGGCACTGGGGAGAGGGCAGGCTGGTGAGCCCCCCAAAACTTAAAGGCCCAAGTTGTCCTGCCCTCACATGAAGTCTTGGGTTTGCAATTTTGGGAGAGGGGATACTGCCTGCTGGGGAGCGTGAGGGCTGGTGAGGCCCCCTAGATTTAGAGGCCCTAGGCTTCAGCCTATTTAGCCTATACATAAATCTGGCACAGGGCACAGAGTAAGAGAATGATATCATAGCTCAGAGACAAAGTATAGGCCCCAGGTTAAATCCCCAGCATCTCCAGGTAGCATCGGGAGAGACTCTTGCCTAAAATCCTTGAAAGTCACTTCCACTCAGTGCTTCTTCTTCTTCTTTGGCTATCACTCGTAGCCAGGTAAGATTGTCTTCCATGAACACAGTTTTAGCAGTGAGTCTGTAAGTGACTGTGGAGGCTGGTTCTGGATCCACATGTCCTTCCACAGTGGGGACATAGGTTTCCAGGTGGGAGTTGATCACGATGAAGGTTTGCCAAGTGTGCCTTCCTTTTAGCACGTTTCTCCCTTTCGTCCTGAGTTTGAGCGTCTTCAAAGCCCATGACACCTTTGGTAAAGGCTATTCTCCAATTGGAGTGCTCACGGGCCAGTGTTTCCCAGTTGTTGGTGTTTATACTACTTTTTTTTTTAAGATTTGCTTTGAGAGAGTCTTTAAACCTCTTTTGTTGACCACCAGCATTAGGCTTTCCATTTTTATTCCAGTTTGGAATAAATAATAATCAGGCACAACATGACCAGTCCAACGAAGCTGATGTTCAAGAATCATTGCTTCAACACTGGTGACCTTTGCTTCTTCCAGTACACTGGCGTTAGTTCGCCTGTCTTCCCAAGTGACGTGTAAAATTTTTCAGAGACACCGTTGATGGAATCTTTCGAGGAGTTGGAAATGGCGTTTATAAGTGGTCCATGTTTCACAAGCATACAGTAAGGTTGGTAGTACAGTGCTGAGCTAGGTGGACCAATCATCTTAGTATATAGCAGCTTATTGTGTTCCTTGTTCTTGGGATGCTTGTATTCTTTCCTTCCCACATCAGTAGATCAGTGCTGCCAGACATGACAAGATCAATTGATCCTAGTGGTACATTCATGGTGTAGGAATATATTGCATGAAGTCCAAGTCCTGCTCTGGATACAAGATCTGTGTCTTCCACAACCCTTCCCCAAATTAAACAGAGAAAACCGCTGCATGCATGGCAGAGATATCTCTTCATTGTTATCTGGTTTTTGGGTAGATTACCCATGCAGGACTGGGCACATATATTTAGGGACTTGAAATGCTTTAGAGATGGAATTACTGAAATTCCAATTAAGTCAAAATTAGTGTCAGCTCCCTGAAAGATCCCCTTTAAATTAAGTAAGCGAACAAGAATTAATGTATTGTAGCCAGGATGAAAATATAATTTTAAATGCGCTGCAGCAGATGAAGCAAAATAATCATATTTCAAACATTATGTCATTAAAGTTGATCAGCATGATTAGCTTTGATTGGGTAAGAAATGGCCAAACATGGCAAGTAATATATCTGTTCAAATAAATAGCGAAGAAATCTTTATATTTCTTAAATGGATGCTATGCACACACAAACGAGATTCACAAAAATGCACTGCTGTCATGATGACAGGTCCCTACTGCACATCACTCCTAAAGTCAAAGCAAAATCAGTTTAGATGCCACAAGCTTTGATATGATAGCACTGGCTCAATGAATTTTCCATGTCAGTTCTGATTGGGTTCTTTTTACAAACTGAACCATTTCTGCACAGGGATGAAAGAAGGCATCCAATTTCATTCTGCCCTGTGCTCTCCACATTTAGCACTGTTTCTGTTCCACTGCAGTTCAGCTTCTGATACAAACTACATTATTTGTCTCATTGTCTGGAATTTACATAATTAATTACGTAATGAATAACATTTTCATTACGTTATTCCACACCATTTCAACACAAATTAATCCCAATGCAAATTTAGACTAAGAGATTGAGGCCTTTAATATTATTCTTTCAAATAAAGCTGTCACTCATCTGTTGTGCAAAATCCATTTATTTATTTATTTATTGGGTTTACATACTGCCTTTCTGGCAAGGCAGCCGTGGCAGTTTGCAGTTGCCTCGTCTCTGTGTCCCTCACAGCCTCAGTGAATTCTCTTGTACTTGATTTGAATAAATGGCGCAGCTTAGAGTTTGGGGCATTTTATCTATCATATCATATCCCCAGAGCATATATATATTTGTTATATAACTAAAACTAAAACAAGGGGGGAAACATGTACAGCATAAATATAACACAAGGATAAAAAGACGAAAAAGTCCACATTTACACCTGACTCGAAAGCTCTTTGAAAATCAGTAGTGTGTGTCATTCTTCCCCGCTCCAGGTGGGACTACCATAATGGTGGCACTACCACAAAGAAGGAGCTACTGTAGATCACAGCTGGTGCAGCTGTGGCACACCAGATGTCAGGCTACAGATCCCATCATCCCTGACCACTGGACATGCTGGTTGGGGGTGGCCAACATCTGGAAAGCCTTTGAAACCTCATTACTAGATTTTAAGGTTGCTTGTCATACTTCTGACATTGGGTCCTTCCACCCTCCCCTCAATTCACAGGGTGGGGAAGTAAGCAGAGACATCATATATCTTTGTGGTATGTGATTCTGGCTTGTTTCCAGAGAAAGAAAACTATTGGGCACAAGCCATTGCTTGTAATTTTGGGGCAGAGCTTAACCGGAACCCTAGAATAGATCAGATAAAGTAAAATATTATATTACATAAAGGTGATATTTTGTGTAGCATGGATCTCCCTCATTATGAATTACCACAGGCCATTACCACTGCTCTACATAAAACGAAGTGGAGGCCCTACAAAGGGTGCATAAAGAATAGAATTAACAATATAAGCTGCAGGAGATAAAAGTCATGTAGCCACCTGCTGGTTTTAGTACAAGACTGAAACTGAAAGTGTTGGAGGGCCAATACAGTGGTACCTCGGGTTAAGAACTTAATTAGTTCTGGAGGTCCGTTCTTAACCTGAAACTGTTCTTAACCTGAGGTACCACTTTAGCTAATGGGGCCTCCCGCTGCTGCCGTGCCGCCGCCATGCGATTTCTTTTCTCATCCTGAAGCAAAGTTGTTTTTTTCCAGTTTCCACATTTATTCAAAACTCATTGTTTTTAAAAAAGCAGCATTAAAATCCAATAAATGGTGATGAAGAGGCAGAGGTAGAAAACAAAGACCACAAAGCATCTGTATGCTGGTCTTCCCATGTGTCTTTCATTAAATTTGAATCTTTGTTCTCTTGTATGCTTCAGAAAACCCCAAAATCAGAATTTGCTTTGCTGGTCCGAAATAATTGCAACAGTGCTTGTGTTGATGAGCTTTGTACATTTTTTGTTTCTTCTGGAACAGGTACCGTATTTTTCGCCCTATAGGACGCACTTTTTCCCCTCCAAAAATGAAGGTGAAATGTGGGCGAGTCCTATGGGGCGAATACAGGCTTTCGCTGAAGCCTGGAGAGCGAGAGGCTCTCGCTCTCCAGGCTACAGGAAGCTCTGCGCAACCCTCCGGAGCCCAGCGCGTCTGTAACCTGAAGTGTCTGTAACCCGAGGTACCACTGTTCACTTCATTTGGATTAATGCAATACATTAAGTGCAGGAAGGAGTGTTGAGCCAGCCACCGCTAGGGCTAAAACATAAAACAACAAAATCCACACTTGGAGAATATTCTGGAAACTGAAACAGGTTTCCAAACTTTGTCCTCCATTATATCAGACAAAAGTATATTTGACATCATTCGGTTTGCTAAAGTCTTTCATATCCTGAAGGACAATCCATTGTATTAATGTGTGATGTCGTGCAATTTATCATGCCGCAGGAACAATACTAATCACCCCTCTTGCTTGCATCAGCCATCACTCTTCCACTCTTAATGTATCTGAATCAATCTAAGCTCATTTATATTAATCGTGACTTGTTTGTATAGAAAAATGTCAAACAAGAGTAATATGCATAGGTGCCATGCTACAAGGCAGTGCATTATAAAAGGGAGAGGTGGCTCTATGCAACTTTAAAAGATGGGGATCTTTCAGAGCCATTGAAAAATATGTGTGCTTAACACTTGCGCTATCGAGCCTACAGGGGCATCCAATGTGAGCCATACACATGCATAGTCTGATGCCAAGGGGTGGGGCTTAAGGTGGAGCCTGTTTAGGACCACCCTCCCTCCCTCTGGCCTCTTTACAATTCCAGCATCCATCCATCCTTCATGGCAAGGGAAAACTGCGTCTTATAGAACAAAAAATACGGTTAGTTATGGAACAGGAAGCAAATTGACATCATTTCCTTCTATTTCCCCACTGCCTATTCTGGATTGTTTCCATTGTGGTTGTTGGTTTTCTGTAGTGTTGATATAAGACATTAGTTAGGTCAGTTTGGCCACATTTGGGCAGGTAGGGGTGTGTGTGAATATGACAGGCAGAGTGAGGTAAGCATTCTTACTTACGCTTCAGTGGTGAAAAGTGTGTTATAGGACCCCTTGGCTGGGTAGGGATTGTCACTGAGATCAAACATAGTCGCCATTCAGAATCTTCTCCATGAGATTCGATGTTCTTTCTTACCTTCTCCTTCTTACAAGTGTTTCAGGAAACTCCACCAAGCTAACAGTTTCTTTCCTGAGAATACTTCCAGAATTATGAAAGAGGTGGGAAAGAGCTGCGCAGGACCAAATGCCAAGGGTTACAACTTGCAAGGAGAATGAAAGAAGTCAAAAGTTATTCAGTATGTGAAACTGAAGACTACAATAGACAGAAAGACATTTTTAAAATATCAAAAAGAGATCTTTGTATAAAAATGAACAAAGGTAACACAATGCTTGGAATCAAATGGTCTGTTGCTAGCAATTGTATAGTCTGAAACTTTCAGATATTTAATCACGACAAGTTAAAGGCCTTCCCTCCTCAAATATAGAGCTTTCAATGTCAGTGTAGCTACCTCTGTTTTGATTCTGTGTTTATTCCAAATTGGCACCGCTGATACGATGCTGATGTGACTTCTGATTTTTCACAAAGACTTTATGATTAGATCTTCTTGTATCAAACAGCCATTTCCATTACTGCATGAGGTCTATTTAAGAAGGCGTAGGGGGAAATAAAGAAACCATCTAGGCCATTGCTTAACAACCACCTACAGCTCCCCTATCACTTCAAGGCCATAGCATGAAGAAACAGGGGGTCCATATGGATGTTTACCTAGAATAGTCCCCGCAACCATTATCTGCTTGGTGAGTGGTCAGTAGGGAATCTACAGTGCCACAAATAACAAATTTAATCAATGTAGTCAGCTATGAGGAGGCTGCAAGCAGAGGCAATCAGTTCCTGTCTGGCATAGAAGCAGATAGCAAAATATGGAGGAAAAGAAGGGGGGGGGAATACATCACTATAACATTGTATTAAATTGTATCTTGAGTCTTCTTCTGGGTGTGATGGCAAATTGCATTTTATTTAAAACCATCTACATTATTTACTTCTCCAAACAGAATTTGTAACAGAAATGCTGATATAATGCTAAGCAAAGATATGTAAACATGATGTTCAGTTGACAAAGAATTGCTACAGAGATGTCATATCCGCTCACCACAAGTCAGTGAAACAAAGATCTTTCACCATGCAGAGGTTTTTTCCCTCCTGCTGAAACCTGTTTTCCATAGTCTGACATTTCATTTTTGTTTGCACACAATTTGTGTCTCACTGATTAAATAATTCCCCAGATCGCCTCAATTCTGTCATCTGCATTTGTAGCTAGGCATAACAACCAACTTGCTGTTGTTTTCTATCAATTTACATATTAAAAGCAAATGAAATAGGCTTATTCCAAAGAAAGCAACAAGTATGGTTGTGATGTTTTAAAAAAAATAAAATCAGAGGAACTAAGCACTAATGAAAACGGTGTATTTCTGTGTTTCTCTAGGGCAAGTAAGACTTTGCTTCAAGTATCATTTAAATTTGTGGGAGTCTTTTATGCATCTAAATGCATAGCAAGACGTTATTGAAACAGTTCCAGATTTTGTGTAGTATGTGGAAACACCACATCCATACCTTATGCTATTAAACTGTTTTCGAACATCAAGCTCAGAATTATCTACTCCAAGAATAACGAATGTGATGTCCTCAGGACATTGCTGAAGTCCAACTTCCATCAGCCTCACCCTCCATGGCAAATCCGGGGTTCACATGAACAGTAGTCCAACAACATTCCGGCTACCTGTGGTGTGCTCTAACTGCCAACACGCTGTCAGGCAAAAGTCTTCTAGTCCCCCATTTTTTCTTAATTAGGGATGCCAGGAATGGAACCTGGAAACTTCTGCATACAAATCATGTGTCCTTTCTGGGAAATGATATATAATGAATTGCAAAAAAATTTAAAATAACGTTTATTTTAAAAAAAAACAACCAGAGGCTTTCCTGTTAGGAATTGTAGGTGCTGATATTCCAAGGGAGCAAAAAAGACTTTTAATGTATGTGGCGACAGCAGGACGGATGCTACTAGCCCAGAGATGGAAAGAAAATAACGTCCCTACCAGAGAAGAATGGCAAATTAAACTGTTGGACTTATGCTGAAATGGCAAAATTGACTGGGAAGCTCAGGAACCAAGAAGACCAAAACTTCAACAAGAAATGAGAAAAATTTATAATTTATCTTGGAGACCGCTGTAAGCAGATGGAAACATTAACAGGATTACAGTAACACTTGTAATGTAACGAGTACTATGGAGATAATGGAGTTGTAAAAAAAAACATGGATTACTGAAAAAGATGCAGTTTAACAACAGAACCCATGGAGGGGAAGGTAGGAAGTCCAGAGATTCAAAGGAATCTTTTAATTATGGATGTGTGTTTTGGTGTTATTATAATTTTATATTTGTAAAACAAAAACAAAAACAAAAACAAATCATGTGTCCTACCACTGAACTATGGTCCCTTCTTGCCTATAAGAGGCGTTCCTGTGCTCTGTATGGAGTTCTTCTCTCTCCCCTTGCTCCAGCATCAGTATCAGCTTCTCCTAGCGCTGGGGTGGGGAGAGCCTCCCTTCTCAGCCTGCAGACCCAGTGCTGTGCTTTACGTGGCTCTTAGCTCATTTAGCCTACCGAAAGATTTGCAGTTATTTCCCCATAAAGTACCTGGTGCATTAGGGATCTCTTTATGAACTTGGAGGTCACAGAACACATACAGTAAAGGTAACACTGATTTTAAAAATCCCAGACAAAAGAATGGGAGGGAGACATTTTAAGTAACGGTTAATCTCTAAGTCAAAAGAAGAAGCTACAAAAACGTGTATTCTGAGATTTATTATTATTATTATTATTATTATTACCCAGCCCATCTGGCTGGGCTTCCCCAGCCACTCTGAGCAGTCTCCAACAAAATATTAAAATACAGTAATCCATCAAACATTAAAAGCTTCCCTAAAAACATAAGAAGAGCCTGCTGGATGAAGCCAATGGCCCATCTAGTCCAGCATCCTCTTCTCTCGGGGGGGGGGGGGGGGACCAGATGAAGAATTCAAGCACAAGAGTCCTCTCCCCTCTTGTGGTTTCCAGCAACTGGTATTCAGAAGTATTCCTGCCTCCAGCTTGTAGCCAACAACAGCTCTCTGCTCCATGAATTTGTCTAATCCTCTTTTAAAGTCATCCAAGTTGGTGGCCATCACAGTCTCCTATGGGAGTGAGTTCCATAGTTTTAACTAAAGGAGGTAAAGGACCCCTGGACGCTTAAGTTCAGTCAAAGGCTACTATGGGGTTGTGGCGCTCATCTCTCTTTTCAGCCCGAGGGAGCCGACATTAGTCCACAGACAGTTTCTGGGTCATGTGGCCAGCATGACTAAACCGCTTCTGGTGCAACAGAATACCGTGACAGAAACCAGAATGCACAGAAACGCCATTTACCTTCCTGCTGCAGAGGTACCTATTTATCTACTTGCACTGGTGTGCTTTTGAACTGCTAGGTTGGCAGGAGCTGGGACAGAACAATGGGAGCTCACCCCATCATGGGAATTCGAACCACCAACCTTCCGATTGGCAAGCCCAATAGTGGTTTATACCACAGCGCCACCCGCATAGTTTTAACTTGGGTATTCTCTGTATTTTGTGTTATTATACTCTTGGGTATTCCCTGTCTTTTGCGTTATTATGATCTCACCTTTGAAAACAGATTCAAAATGTGTAGGGAGAAGGTGCTGAATAATATCAAAAGTTCTGTCCAGGGACTCTTTTCATCAGCTTCCGGAGATATGCAAGAGAGCACCACTATCATCATGAAACTAGGACAACATTTCCACATAAGGTTACCAAATATTACCTGAAGAGTATATTATAGCCCTGTTATTAAGACGAAAAGGTATGTTTCACCGTGAGCACCTCCATCTACCCTGAAAACAGCAGTCACCCTCCCTTTAGCTTCTAAATGAGATAAGACAAAGATTCTCATACTCTCATTCTGCCCTAGAGCAAAACGACTACTGAGATGGGAAAAACTATAAATCTCTTGAAAGCCTGTAACTTTTATTTTTGCCGCAGCTGCAGATCTTTGCAGTGAAAAGCAGCTGGAACATTTCCCACCCTCTTCCAAAGATCCTGTGCACCTGAAGGCAGAGGTTAGATCATAGTTTTAAGGGGCTTTTTATTTATTCATTTATTTACAAGAATATTTATAAAGTGCCAACTCGTTAAACAAAATCATGGCCATTAAGACGTCAGAAAAATTTAAATTTGTTACAAGTCACTCAGAGCCGTACACATGTTGTGGTCAGTCCCCCCCCCCCCCCACAAGACTCTCCAGGCTTTTTGTGCTCTAAATATATTTATTGCTTGGGACAAGATCTCAGGGACTTCCTGTGTTCCCACCCTTCATACATTGAGCTCAAGATAGCATACTGTACATACATAGTCCTCTTCCTTATCTTCCTAGTAGCTATTGCTACTATGATGGCGAAAGTTGCACTGAGGCCAATGGAAGAAAGGGTGTGTGGCTTAAATGCAGCTCATAACCAGGTGAGCAATATAGTTTCACATACATAGGATTAATGTAAATATATATTACATATACCCTCAGATTTCCAATATCACTAATTTAAGGGAGAACACTATAACTGAAATAATAGGCCAGTGATGTAAGATTTTAAAGTATAGGAATTGTTGTTGTTGTTTTGTCGTTTAGTCGTGTCCGACTCTTCATGACCCCATGGACCAGAGCACACCAGGCACTCCTGTCTTCCACTGCCCCCCGCAGTTTGGTCAAACTCATGCTGATAGCTTCGAGAAAACTGTCCAACCATTTTGTCCTCTGTCGTCCCCTTTCCCAACATCAGGGTCTTTTCCAGGGAGTCTTCTCTTCTCATGAGGTGGCCAAAGTATTGGAGTCTCAGCTTCACGATCTGTCCTTCCAGTGAGCACTCAGGGCTGATTTCCTTCAGAATGGAGAGGTTTGATCTTCTTGCAGTCCATGGGATTCTCAAGAGTCTCCTCCAGCACCATAATTCAAAAGCATCAATTCTTTGGTGATCAGCCTTCTTTATGGTCCAGCTCTCACTTCCATACATCACTACTGGGAAAACCATAGCTTTTACTATACGGACCTTTGTTGGCAAGGTGATGTCTCTGCTTTTTAAGATGCTGTCTAGGTTTGTCACTGCTTTTCTCAGGGTATGCAAATACTACAAATAATTGTTGGGGGTGCCTGATTTCCAGAGCCGATTACAAACCTATCTGGTAGCATTATTTGAAAATATGTGCTTATTAGGGAAAGGGGTGTATCCAAGAAATAATGTTTGCACACAATACTACTAAGTCCATTCCCATTTCTTGCTGGGTGTTTAAAAGATACTGCTTTAAGGAGATTTAAAATTAACACTGAAATAACATTAATTGTGGTGAAGATGATAGAATGTCAGCCAATGTATACTGATGGTTCTGTTCGGAGGGTATGGAAGTTAATAGACATGGTAAAGTTAGGAGATATAGCTTGTTTATAATAAGGAAGACAACTAGTAAACCACCCTGTAGAGCAGACATGGGGGACTTGTTCCTTTCCAGATGTTGCTGGACTCCAGTTCCCATCATCCCTGACCATTGGCCATGTGGCTGGGGCTGATAGGAGCTGGAGTCCAGCAATTTCTATATGGCCACAGGGGCTGGACTCCAACAATGTTTGGAGGGCCACAGGTTCCCCATCCCTGCTGTAGAGCAATGGGCTCCATTTACGCCATATGTAAGCAAAAATATGGCCCCAAAGACCTTATCCATAATTTTGTTTTCTATAATGGGGAAAAAATAAATACAATGTGAAAGGTACAAGTAAGCATTGGTTGGGCAAACATTTATATTAATAATTAAAGATGTCAATGAGGAACAAATAGCATTATTTCCTGAGGAACGCATGCTGCCCTGTGCTTAGCAGGACCAGGTTGAGGAAAGCAGAAAGAATAGACAAGTTAATGTATCTTCCACACAAAAAGAGCCACCGGGCCTACTTTGGTAGGAAATCAGGAAACAGCATGGGACAACCCGAAGAGTCCTGCTGACAAGTTGAAGATAGATGAGGTACGACGATTTCCCAAACTAATCAGCCGAAAGCCTAGAAATTTAGCTGAGGAAAGGATGTGGAAATAAGATCTGAAGGCTTGGGATGAGACTTTGGGCCATGTTCCTGTTTACCGCTAGACACAGATCCACAAGGGAAAAAAATCTGTTGATTTGCTTCCCCACCCCCTCACCCCCAAGTGTTACAGTATTTCAAGCTGCAGCTTCACTGTACTTCTAAGAGTACATTTTCAGCTTCGATGTGCAACATAATATACATTATTTCAACTGCCAAATCATCAGTCATTCTCCAGACATGGTTTTTTTTTTCCATTTATCTATCCCTACCCCCGGTTAATGGGCAAACTAGAATCCATTGTGGAAGCATGACGCAATTTGGGTTGTGCCAGCTTTGGCTATGGGTCCAATTCACGTCATGTTAAATGAGAGATAGGAGCCTCAAGTCTGGAGGCCAAGCAAAAAAAACAACCCCACGACTCCCCCTTTGGCCCTTCTTCCAAGGCCACATCCCCTCTCCAGCCACACATCACTCTGTAGGACACAACGCTTAGCTACCTAGCTTGGCATCCTCCTTGAGGTTGGAAAGTGTGACTTCCAACATATATGAAAACATAATAAAGCATTAAACATTTGAAAGCTTCCCTATACAGGACTAACTTCAAATGTCTTCTGAAGGTTGTACAGTTTGTCCTTGGCTCATGGGGTCGCATAACTCCATACCCTCCAACATTTCTCTGATGAAAATTGGGCTAGCCTAAGAAGAAGTTGGACGTTCTGGGATCAAATCAGAAACCAGGGTAGCTTCTGTAAACCCAGGACTGGGTAATAGGGACACTTGGAGGATTTGTGAGTGTGTGTGGAAAACAGCTTACTGAGCAAAGGTAAAACGTACATTCATTGCTTTGACTACTTTTGCCTCTGGGTCAACTACCAGTATAAGGCCTCCAGAAGATTGCCCAAAAGAAAAAGTATTATTATTATTATTATTATTATTATTATTATTATTATTATTATTATTAGAATTTTTATACAGCCCTACACCTGGGGGTCTCAGGGCAGTTCACAGAATAAAATCAAGATCTAAAACCATAAAATAAATAATAAAAACAAAAACAACCCAATAGCCCCCCAACACAAGAAAACACATTTTAAGAGGGCATAGGATGTAAATCGGATCAACCAAAGGCCTCATTAAAAAGGAACGTGTTTGCCTAGCCCCTAAAAGTGTATAATGAAGGCACCAGGCGAACTTCCCTGGGGAGAGCATTCCACAGATGGGGAGCCACTACAGAGAAGGCCTGTTCTTGTGTTGCCACCCTCCGAACCTCTTGAGGAGGAGGCACATAAATAAGGGCCTCAGAAGATGATCTCAGGGTAGGTTCATATGGAAAGAGGCGGTCCTTGAGGTATTGCGGTCCTAAGTCTTTTAATGTGAATGAGCATGCTGCTCAAAACTCCTCAGTTCATTCCTACCCTTCTCCTTCTGTTGCCATTGTAAAGAGGATACAAATCAGAGGCTGGCTTTGTGTTATATGAGGACCAGAGCTTGTGGTGCGTTTCTCCCCAAACAAGCAGAAGCCATGGTTTCCTCTTGGCACACCGCTTGTGGTTTGTTTAGGGGGAATAAACCACGACTGCTGGTTCACCAGGATACAAAGCCAGCCTCTGGTTCGCTTCCTCCTTGGAAGCAAGAGAAAGGGAGGAACAAAGCTGGGTAGGGCTGAGCAGCTCGTATCAGCAGACTGCTCCTTCACATTAACCCAGTACTCGCTGCTTCATAAGGTGACGTGTGGACCAGACTACATTGAGGCAGAGAATGCAACTCTGGTGGGAATGAGAAAGGAACTGAATTAAGGGTGCCAACTTGAATAGAATACAGTGGTACCTCGGGTTACATACGCTTCAGGTTACATACACTTCAGGTTACAGACTCCGCTAACCCAGAAATAGTACCTCGGGTTAAGAACTTTGCTTCAGGATGGGAACAGAAATCGTGTTCCGGCGGCGCAGCGGCAGCGGGAGGCCCCATTAGCTAAAGTGATGCTTCAGGTTAAGAACAGTTTCAGGTTAAGTACGGACCTCCGGAACGAATTAAGAACTTAACCCAAGGTACCACTGTATTTGGTGGCCCCAGGTAAGCCCTGTCCTGCATCACTGATCACAAGAAATCACACACACACACCCCATTTGAATGGCAATGCCCATCAACTGGGGGGGGCAGCCCCCGAAAATATGGGGGGTTGAAGGGACCTCAGTCCCTAGAAGCTGGCTCCTATGAACTGAATCCCCCTTCTACCCAACTCCCTCCTCAAAAAAGTTCACCTCCCTCTCAAAAAAGGGCAAGGCCATAGACCAGAGGAAGAGCATTTGTCTTGCATGCAAAGGGTTCAGTCTCTGACATCTCCAGGAACCCTGGAATGCCACTGCCAGTCAGTGTAGAGTCTATTGAGCTAGGTCGACAGTTTTCTGGCTTGGTTTAAGGCAGCTTCCTATGTAATCCTATGTAATCCTCAGCTACCTTTTTCCCCAGTGGGTCTCAGGCCCCCACTGTAGAAAAACAACTGAGCTGAAGCAGCTGGGGGTGTGTGTGATGGGGCAGAGTATCATTTCCACCTGTGCTTTCCATGCTGCCCTTTGAATAGCCCCCGCTGCACCCCCTGCTTTATATGAATTTGGTGGCAACCTGACTTAACCTGACTGACTCCCAGCTCCGCCACTGTAACATTAACCTTAGCCCTAAATTGGCCTCTCAAACGACACTCGGCTTTCTCTTTCTTTTCTTTGTCCCCCGCCCCTCATGAAAAAGTAATTTAAAACTGTTGGCAGATTCATTCTTCCTTTCTTCGTGACCTAATTCACGCTGCATCCTAATGGTACAAAAGTAAATGAATCACATTTCTATCTAATTATTGTACGCGGAGTGAGCCAGCATTTGCATTTCCCATCTAGGAGTGCGCAAGGACACGCTTCAGAAAACTCTCTTCACCTCATCCTCAGTATAGGCATACATTCCCCTCTCTTTTTCTTTTCTAATTTTTAAAGCAAATAGAAGACAATAAAGTGGCAAGTCTTCTTCTGCTATTATCTCAATTTCTTCATTTGGACACCGTTTTCAGGTGTCTCTGGGCACAATCTTGCAAATGTTAGCTGGGCTTTAGATCCTATTGTAAGCAGTGTCCGATTGGTTTCAATTCTTACATAAGAACATAGGAAGTTTCCTTGCATTGAGTCAGATCATTGGCCCATCCTGCTCACTAGCAGTGACTCTCCAGAGTTTCAAACAAGGGTCTCTCCCAACTGTACTCAGAGATGCTTGGGACTGAAGCATACAAATTCTACCACCGAGCTATGGCCCCTGGCTATGGCATATGTGTTTCTTAACTACCGTATTTTTCGCTCCATAAGATGCACCTGACAATAAGAAGCACCTAGTTTTCAGAGGGAGGGACGCGGGTGGCGCTGTGGGTTAAAGCCTCAGCGCCTAGGACTTGCCGATTGAAAGGTCGGCAGTTCGAATCCCCGCAGCGGGGTGCGCTCCCGTTGCTCGGTCCCAGCGCCTGCCAGCCTAGCAGTTCGAAAGCACCCCCGGGTGCAAGTAGATAAATAGGGACCGCTTACTAGCGGGAAGGTAAACAGCGTTCCGTGTGCTGCGCTGGCTCGCCAGATGCAGCTTGTCACGCTGGCCACGTGACCCGGAAGTGTCTGCGGACAGCGCTGGCCCCCCGGCCTATAGAGTGAGATGGGCGCACAACCCTAGAGTCTGGCAAGACTAGCCCATACGGGCAGGGGTACCTTTACCCTTACCTAGTTTTCAGAGGAGGGAAACAAGAAAAAAGTATTCTGAATGAAACAGTGGGTGTATGATTTCTGTGGTTCATGCTGTGGCCACAGACATGATATGTGATTTGACTGTGAGTTTGGGGTAGCCCAATGCAAAAATCCTGAGGATCCATGTGGATCCGTGCTTTGTAAGCACGTTTTTGTGCCATTGCGGCCCCACGAAACAGTGGATGCGTGATTTTTTTGGTGCAGGCTGTAGCCATGGACATGCTATGTGATCTGATGGTGAATTTGGGGTGACCCAATGCAAAAATCCTGAGGATCCATGGGCTTTTACCTGCCCCCTCCCAGGCAGCCTCCCTTATCTCCCTCCCGATCGCTTGCCGATCAGCTGTTTCCTTTCAACACCCCCTTCCCTCTTGTTTGCCTTAGTGTCTTTTTCTTAACTGGAGCAGTTTTTTGCTCCTCCTTTTCTTTTAATTTCTCTCCTCATTGCTTGTTTAAGTATTCCTGTCTCCTCTCCTTGCAAGTTCACTGTCTTTACCTCCCCCCCTCCCCTGGCAGCCTCCTTTATCTCTACCCTCCCTTATCTCCCTCCCGATCACTTGCTGATCAGCAGCTTTGTTTCAACACCCACTTCCCTCTTTCTAAAACAAGCAAAAAGCATGATATGCTTTTTGCCCCTGGGCAATTCGGCTGCAGGGACCACACATTCGCTCCATAAGATGCACAGACATTGTCCCTTACTTTTTAGGAGGAAAAAAGTGCGTCTTATGGAGCGAAAAATACGGTAAATATTAAATGCTTTAAAAATGCATCAGTAGCAATCCAGGTTGTGATCCTTTCAGCATGGTTGGCAATACCTGTCAATAGAGTTAAGAATATGGTTTAACTTCCTCATTGAAATCAATAGGCGTTTAAATGCTTCAAGTGTGAACCAATGAAGCTTAATATGTTCCATTTCCATAGCTTTTGTTCAGCATGAAAAACGCTCCATTATATTTGCCTCCAAATTGCAATCCTGATTTTAAAGTCTTCTACTCGACCGTGATTACCTGTAAACAGCAGTGTCTTATGCTGCTAGGAAAAATTCGAGCTAACGAACCTTGAAACTCTGGGTGAGGTGGAAAAATGGCCAGGTTACGGCCAGTAGTTATGAATACTTCCCAAAGAATCACATTATTACTCTTTGGCTTTATAACTTGTAATTCCTTAGGCCTTCTGAGAAGGGCAGACTGAACTTCAGGATTGTAGAGTCAATGCCGTTGATTTCTGCCATGTTGAATGCATGATAAGTGACCAATACCTCATTATAGTCGCTGTGGAGGTTGGTCCATTAGGGTGAAGTCAGGCCCTGTGCCTCCAGGCTTAGTCTGGCCTCAGCTAGTCCTCACCTGCCTAACTCCTTCCTTAGGGGTGGCATTGGCTGTCAGCTGTCCCAGTGTTGCCTTTGTAGAGCATCCTTGTGGGAAGATGGGGACAAACCACATTTGTAGGCTCTACCCGTTATCAGCTCTGGCTTCACTTGCTGCTGGCCTTCCTGCCTCCCTCCCTGCTGGTTCCAATGGGCACCAGCCTCCACTGTACAGTGTGTTACTACTAGCAACCAGAAATTGCTTTGATTTCAATATATATAGCGGAGGAGGAGAATAAAGACATTTTAAAATAAAAGGGGAGAAAGCAGGTGGGGGTGATCAACCCCTGACTTACTGCATTGTGGAGAAAAAAATTAATGGCCTCTCTTTTTCAAATTATCCTTCAAGTAATGCCCATTAGTTCTCATTGTCTCACAGGAAGTGCCTCTGTCTCAATCAGATGAATTCAAAGTAATGGTTAGAATATTGAAGAGGATAAACTGCTTTGACTTCGCAGCCCATTTGAAATTATTCATAACTTGTTAAAGTGTGCTGCCTGCCTTCAGAACCCCTCACCTTTGACTTTCGAGAAATATGATAGTTCAATCCTGCTTCGATAGGGCAATCATTTCAGTTTTATAGGTCATTATATAGCCATTCTTCCAAGTCACCTTTTGAGACAAGACGGAGTTAGGAAACATATCTTTGATATAATTTCTCAGATAATATTTGACAAAAGAACCTACGCAAAATTAAACGTAATTTCTTTCCCTACCAGGCACAGATTAATTCCGTTTAAACTTCCTCCTGCCTGGCAGTCTTTTGTGCTCTCCCAGAAATACAGGGGATGTAACATGCCATTTGTTTCATTGTTTCAGATGTGATGGCTTGGAAAGGATGTATTGGCTCAATCCTAAATCAACAGAATTAAGTTTACACCTTATCACTTCCTTCTATTAAGATCAGTGAGACAGGAGGCAAAGAATTGTTCTTTTAATTAACTCCCAATGGGTGATTTTTGCTTGAAGAATAATGCAGATAGATTGTCTCTGCAGCTTGTTATCTAGGCCTAAAGGCCAAGTTTACAACCAGCAATTCTAAAGAGATCATTCGATTTAAACTTAAGTATGGTTACATATAACAGAAGTACTCTGAGCATTTTCCCCTTTAAAAGAAAGAAAGAAAGTCAATAATACAACAATAATAATATCTATAATGAAAAATCCAAAAATAAATAAGGCAAGGGCCAAGGCAGCAATTTTAGAGTTTAAAGTCAAGATGTCTGAAAAAAATGGTGTTAACATCTTTACAAAGTCAAAAAGAGAGACTATTATGTCAACCAGCCTGGGCAAGGAATAGCATAACTGGGATTCCAGTACCAAGAGATCCCTAGCTTTCATTCATCCATTCAGTTTATTTTATTTGTATGCCACTTTCCCACGAAATAATCATGCTCAAAGCTGCTTACAAAAAAGAGGAGGGGGGTGCATTTCAAACAAACACTACAAAAGCAATTTCATATACAGTAACACAGGAAAACAATAACATAGCAAAAAAAATTATAACATAACATAGGAAAACAAAAATGTGATTACATACAAAAAACAACATTTCAATAGGCAATACAGTCATACCTTGGTTGACGAACGGCTTAGTTGCCGAACGTTTCAGCTCATGAATGATTGAAAACTGGAAGTGAGTTTTCCGATTTTTGAACAATTTTCAGAAGCCAAATGTCTGACGTGGCTTCCGCTTGGCTGCAGGAAGCTCCTGCAGCCAATTGGAAGCCACACCTTGGTTTTCGAACGGTTCTGTGAGTCGAATGGACTCCCAAAACACATTCTGTATGTCAACCAAGATACAACTGTACTATAAACATAACAAGATTTCTTAAACAACATGCAGCATCCAATAACAAAAGTAACAAGTAACAGTTTCACATTAGTCCTAGAAATAGGACTAGACCTAGTCAACAGTTGCGCTTCAGACAGCAGAGGAACGAGCAAAAACACTCTCTTCAGACAGTCTCATAGCAAAGGGTATGTGAAATATATGGGAGGAGGCATTCCTTCAGAAAGGCAGGGCCTTAAATTATAGCCACTGCATTGTGGACCAACTGAAGCATCCAAAATGGTCTTCCAAGACTGCCCCACTTCCAATACATTGCCGTAATGCAACTTAGAGGTTGCCAAGGGAAAGATTATGGAGGCTGGATCTTAATAATCAAGCAGAGGGCACAGTCACGCAAAACTAGAAAAAAAGGCATTGTTGGCCATATTGCTACCTGGGAATCTAGGAGAAACATCAGATCTTGGAGAAACCCCAAGCTCACCTCATCTAGAGCAGACCATTCACCTATTCTTAATTATAAAGGTAAAGGTAAAGGTACCCCTGCCTGTACGGGCCAGTCTTGCCAGACTCTAGGGTTGTGCGCTCATCTCACTCTATAGGCCGGGAGCCAGCGCTGTCCGCAGACACTTCCGGGTCACGTGGCCAGCGTGACAAGCTGCATCTGGCGAGCCAGCGCAGCACACAGAATGCTGTTTACCTTCCCGCTGGTAAGCGGTCCCTATTTATCTACTTGCACCAGAAGGTGCTTTCGAACTGCTAGGTTGGCAGGCTCTGGGACCGTACGACGGGAGCGCACCCCGCCGCGGGGATTCGAACCGCCGACCTTTCGATTGACAAGTCCTAGGCGCTGAGGCTTTAACCCACAGCGCCACCCGCGTCCCTTATTCTTAATTATAGAGTCCCACAACTGACATTATCTGAGCTTTATGAGGATTGGATTTTATATTACAGGGTTTACTAACTACTCAACTGCATTGGTTTCAGTGCTGCATATACACAAATACCTGGTAATACGATTACAGTTTGTAGTAACAAGACTTATGGCAGTACAACACCAGTGATAATTAGACCTATTTGGTGAATTGAAGAAATCTTTTCATAAAGAAGATATTAGCATATGTTCTATAACACCAGTAGTATTAAGCCTTGTATTGCATTCAGTTCAAAGAAGAGAGGAAAAATTTGAGTGAGTTTACATTCAAATTACAGATAGGTAGCCGTGTTGGTCTGCCATAGTCAAAACAAAAAAAATTCCTTCCAGTAGCACCTTAAAGACCAACTAAGTCAGTTCTTGGTATGAGCTTTCGTGGTATCTGAAGAAGTGTGCATGCACACGAAAGCTCATACCAAGAACTAACTTAGTTGGTCTTTAAGGTGCTACTGGAAGGATTTTTTTTTGTTTTTACATTCAAAGTCAAAGACACTTTCTGGAATTGTGCTCAGAAATGTATTGGGAGCCAATGCAGATCTCTCAGGACCAGTGTTATAGCGGCCACTCCCAGTCACCAGTCTAGCTGCCACATTCTGGATTAATTGCAGTTTCCGAGTCACCTTCAAAGGTAGCCCCATGTAGAGTGCATTGCAGTAGTCCAAGCGGGAGATAACCAGAGCATGCGCCACTCTGGCGAGACAGTCCACGGGCAGGTAGGGTCTCAGCCTGCGTACCAGATGGAACTGGTAGTCAGCTGCCCTGGACACAGAATTAACCTGCGCCTCCATGGACAGCTGTGAGTCCAAAATGACTCCCAGGCTGCGCACCTGGTCCTTCAGGGGCATAATTACCCCATTCAGGACCAGGGAGTCCTCCACCCCAGCCCGCCCCCAGCCCCCCAAGAACAGTACTTCTGTCTTGTCAGGATTCAACCTCAATCCGTTAGCCGCCATCCATTCTCCAACCGCCTCCAGACACTCACACAGGACCATCACTGCCTTCACTGGTTCTGATTTAAAAGAGAAGTAGAGCTGGGTATCATCCGCATATTGATGAACACCCAGCCCAAACCCCCTGATGATCTCTCTCAACGGCTTCATGTAGATATTAAAAAGCATGGGGGAGAGGACGGAACCCTGAGGCACCCCATAGGTGAGAGCCCAGGGGTTTGAACACTCATCCCCCCCCCACTTTCTGGACACAGCCCAGGAGAAAGGAGCGGAACCACTGTATAACAGTGCCCCCAGCTCCCACCTCCTCAAGACGGTCCAGAAGGATGTTATGGTCAATGGTATCAAAAGCCGTTGAGAGATCCAGCAGAACTAGGAAACAGCTCTCACCTTTGTCCCTAGCCCGCCGGAGATCATCAACCAGCGCGACCAAGGCAGTTTCAGTCCCATGGTGAGGCCTGAATCCCGATTGGAAGGGATCCAAATGGTCCGCATCCTCCAGGCATGCTTGGAGTTGTTCAGCAACCACCCGCTCAATCACCTTGCCCAAGAATGGAAGATTTGAAACTGGGCGATAGTTGGCCATATTGGCTGGGTCTAAAGATGTTTTTTTAAGAAGCGGTTTAATGTCCGCCTCTTTCAGTGGGCCTGGGAAGGCTCCCTCACAGAGGGAAGCATCCCCACAGAGCCCATCGCCCAGCCCTTCCCGGCTTGCTTTTATCAGCCAGGATGGACAAGGATCAAGAAGACAGGCGGTTGGTTTCACTCATCCAAGCAGCCTGTCCACATCCTCGGAGGTAACAGATTGAAATTGATCCCATATAACATGACTAGACAGGACTCCAGCACTCTCCCACCCCAGCCCTGCGCCCATGGTGGAGTCTACCACCTTCTGAATCCGAGCGACTTTATCTGCAAAAAACTTTGCAGAAGCATTGCAGGAGATCTTGGGATCCCTACCAAACCCTGATGACAAAGGTGGTTCCGATAGATTGCGAAACACCTGAAAGAGTCTCCTGCTGCTGTTTTCTGCAGATGCAATAGAGGCAGTGAAGAGGGTCCTCTTCGCCGTCGCCACTTGGTAGGCTCGACGTTGAGCATACAAAACTGTGTATATTAAATTCATACTAGAATGATAAATTTTTATGAGAACGTTTTTGGTTTTTTTAAATGCATAAAGTGATGTGGAAATGTGGAGAACTCAACTTAAGATTGGGGGGGGGGGGGAGAGACAAACTGAGAAAAACCAAAAATGACAGCTTGGCACATCCTCTCCTTTGATACTACTGCTATAACTGTCCTCCCATTAATTGGAGGAGTTACAACAACAACAACAATAATAAATAAAATAAAATAAAACAACAACTAACAACTAACAACTACTGCAGTGTTTGATTGCATCTGCACTTCCAAAGTCACTGAGCACTACCGGTGATATTTCACTGGTGTCATAACTAGTAAGAGGTAAGCTGCCCCAGCTCTGTTTCTATTCAGCTCGTTCTTACTGGGCTTTTCTAGAAAACTTCCAAGCAAGCTCTGAATTTTTCTGAGAAATCTCCCAGAGCCTGCTTTATTTTTCTCCCCCTCTCTCTGCATATTTCCTCTGAACTATGAACTGTCAGTTTCTTCTAGTGTCCTATTTTTATTTTTAACTGGTTATTAATTTCTTCTTTACCAAAGAAGGGATGAAAGCAGTCAAGGTGCTCAGTGCCACTGATTTTACAACATAACTCTCCAGCCTCTCCTGCTGAGCAAACAGGTTCATTCTTCTTTGCTGATGGTCCTCCTCTGATCTCACCACAGTGATGCTTCCTGGATCACAGAACAAAGCATGTAAAGCTCTTTGTGTACTATGGAAAGAGACACATTTCCATTATTGTATTAGCAAGAGCCTAGCAGCCACGAACCTAAAGGGTTAGGAGTATATTTTCCGGGCTTCACATCTGACAGCTGTCTTTGAAATTCGCAAAATGCGCGAGCCACTGATACCGTGTGAAGCTCTGCTTGCATTTTGACAATGATTACACTGTTTTGATTTGTACAGAAAGGTTTTCTTCAGCTCTTTCAGGCTCTTGGCAGTTGAGCGGAGCAGAATGAACTAGGTCTTAATCATATTTTGCTTTCATCTTTAGAATAGTGTGACTGTGTGTGTATGGCAAGGGAATGTCTGAGAAAAGAGACAAGGAAACAACCAGTTTTCAGGTGCATAAATGGTGCAAACAAAAGCAAAACATACTTCCCCACAAAAAACAACAACCCATGACTGACATTGTTTAAAATGTGAAGTTGTACCTTAATGGGCCGGCAGGGGGAAGAGAATGTTGCTAGAAGCAATTCCTGTGAATGTTTTCTTCCTTCTTCATGGTAAAAACTCAATGGTTTCACAGGAAGGCAATCCAGGTAATAGAATCATAGAATTGTAGAGCTGCAAGGTTCCCCGAGAGTTATTGAGTCCAACCCCCTACAATGCAGGAATCAGAGTTGAAGAATCCCTGGCAGACGGTCATCCAACCTCTGTTTAAAAACCTTCAGTGATGGAGAGCCCAGCATATTCAGATGTAGTCTACTCCACAACACTCAACAGCTCTTAACATCAGAAAGCTCCTTGTAATGTTTAGTCGGAATTTCCTTTCCTGTAATTTGAATCCACTGGCTCAGGTCCTATTCTCCAGAGCAGCGGAAAACAAGCTTGTGCCACCTTCCATGTGACAGCCCTTCAGAAATTTGAAGATGGCTATCTTATCACGTCTTGGTCTTCTCTTTCCCAGGCTCTACATACCCAACTCCCTCAACCATTCCTCATAATGTTTGGTTTCCAAACCCTTATCGCTTTGGTCGCCCTCCTCTGCACACATTCCAAGATAGAAAAGGGATAGGGTGGCAATTTGACACCAAAGAAGAGGAAATACCTCACCAAAAATGAAGACAGGACACAAATTTGCATAATATGTGCCCGTGCTAATTTAGAAAGAATTGCTGTTATTGAAGCAGAAATGCAACGCATCTTACAGCAGTGGGGAAGATTGCAACCAAGTGACCCAACATACGCTACAACTCTTGTAAATAGATTCAGGGTATCTGGAACCCAAAGTCTTGGACTAGAAAAAGTGAAACACAATTAAATATTTTCAGAGATGGGTTGTGGAGATTTGTTAAGTTCCTAGAAGCTCTAAATAGGTCGTCAATCTTACAATTCTTCTGCAAAACACACCACTGGAATTCTACAAAATTGCTCCAACATTAAGTGCAAAGAAAGGCTCTCTGATCCTTCAGCTTTACAAGATTTCAAAGCAATTTTGCAGGAAGAGCCTGGAGTCAGTAGGCGTAACTAGGGTTCAATTGTGTTTACCCAATCACAGAGAAGCTTTAGAAGAGTTAATGGGATAGTAGACTGAAGAAAAATATATAAGTATATTCTGATTTGAAATCCAATGCAATATTTTTGTGGTGTTCCCACATACCCCACTCCACTTTTGCACGCGTATATAATTTAAAAAGAGCCAGTGCTTAGAATAATACAGACTGGAATTTTCTCCCACAATGGATGCATTTTCAGTAGGCAGTCATTTTTTCCCCAAAGAAGTCACATGGTCCAAGCCAATTTAACCTACAAACAAGACTCCCACTCTATGCAATATTGTATACTGTATATAATCCACCATAACTGCCCTTCACTAGCCCTAACTGTGTCGGAAATATTTTGAACCTAATGTGCCATCAGAAAAAACCACCTTTGCAGACATGAAGGCTACATTTTGCTGTCTGAATACTCTTCCTTTCAGTAGTTCTGCAAAACCAGATGGCACCTAAGACAGATACAGTAGGTCATTTATATTCCTAAGGATGGCATATATGCTATTTACTACTTTGTATCTGAAGTGCTTTCCGTAATTCAAATCCTGAGTGGTTAACTGAGACTCCCCACTTTCCATAGTCTAACGTAAATAAACACCTGGAAGTGCAGTAGCAAAGGGAGATAGGGTTAATAGGCTGAAGCTAAATTCAGATAAGAAGTTATTACAGTGGGGAAATCAAGCACTCTCGGATTGATGGAAGGCCATTGTGCCATGCCTTCTGCCTTTCTGCTTCCCCGTCACATAATTCCTCCCCAAGCTTCTAACACACATCTCTGTATCTGTGGAATGAAAGGTCCCACTCATTTTGCTGTCTCGCACAGATTTCCTTTAAATGCTTTGTGTCCTCCTAATGGCCCATCCCCAGGCTATCACCTCACACAGGAGGCCAGCCTGGCTTAGTTATCCCTTAACACATGCTGAATCCAGAGGATTAGCATTGTCTAGCACACAGCTTAATACACATGGGCCTGACCTAATGCACATGAGTATAATACACAGGGGACCCAGTACAGTGGTACCTTGGGTTACATACGCTTCAGGTTACATACGCTTCAGGTTACAGACTCCACTAAGCCAGAAATAGTGCTTCAGGTTAAGAACTTTGCTTCAGGATAAGAACAGAAAATGGGCTCCGGCGGCGCGGCGGCAGCAGGAGGCCCCATTAGCTAAAGTGGTGCTTCAGGTTAAGTACAGTTTCAGGTTAAGTACGGACCCAGGAACAAATTAAGTACTTAACCCGAGGTACCACTGTATACAGCTGCAAATAAAATATTTCAAGTGTGTTTTACGTGCAATATACAATGTGACACTAGATGGCGATGGTGAGCTTAATAGAAACTTCAATGTGCTTTTTAAAAACACTTTTTAAAGAAGCATTTTCAGAGTGGTTTTTATATGTGTCTTGATTTCACCAGGGTCTGGCTACCTCCTGGTTTTAACACTCCACTGATTAAATTATAACTCCTGCTAGACCCAGGAATTTAGCACCCACCAACTCATAACAATACTTTTGTAAACTGTAGTCTGACTATTGCAGTGAATTCTGCTTGTTAGTTCCATGCAGGAGAGGCTACTGCCCTTGTATATGTTAGATGAAGGTATCTACCTAACATAAAAGATCTTATGTGTTCTATGTGCATAAATATCTGGGCTCACAGAGAAGTGCCTGTTTCTTTAGGGGGACTTCTAAAGCTGGTCTGACACATTTTGCAGCTCCATTGCATGATGCAAGGATAGTGCACTGCATGATGCAATGATTGTGGCAACTAGTTCTGAGGCATACGTCTTCAGCCACACAATGCTTTGTTGACAACCCTAAAATAGTGGTGCCCCAAGCCGCCACTGAGATCTTCATGTTGGCACAACATTCCCATTCCCATGGAAGTGACTGTTCAGTGAAGACAACCCGTGCCTCTCACCCTTTACTTTGATAGCTGTTCAAGTCTTGAGTAGCATCCCTCATGAGGACACTCTTTAGCGAAACACACAGATGGCCCTCCACATTTTTTCAGACACAGCGACTCTTGTGAATAACAGTGTCTCTCAGCAGTTTATGAGCGAGTTCCATGAAAATTAAAGGAATTTACATATGAATCAATGTCTGTGTGAGGACCACAGCTTTGGTGTGCCAAAGCGATTCAGCCGTACGGCTAGATTTAATAATGTGTACAAAAGCAGGTGGCACGTTTGTATGATCTGATAGCTTTATGGTTAGGTGATAAGGAACCTGTGGTGGGACATGGGCAGGCAGAAGTCTGAAAGGGATTGCCAGGGTTACAATCTTCATTTTGGATTGCAGCTTTAGGAACCTTCTCTATTTTGTGCGCTCTGCCAATTACTGTGGGGAAATATTTCCTTTTTCTTAGCATAATATCTTTGTTCTTAAAGACATTTCCATTTAAATGTGGAAGGCCGCATTAGTACATTTCTGAGGGGTGGATAATGAGATGTTTTGATGTGAGCACTGAGGCCTGTCTCCCGCCTTTGAAGCATACATACAATATGCCTGTAAAAATCACATTGTATGATTGTGTGTAATATAGCTGTGATAAGACTTCAGAGATAGAAATTCTTATCTTCCTTTATTTGATCAGCGGAGCCTAGATTGAGGTGAAAATTATGTGATAAGGAAAATACAGCATATTTTGATTCTTCGTTTTCCGGCATGCAGCAAAAGACATCAAAAAGTCCCTTTGAGCGTGGGCTCATCACTGACGGCAGCACACTGAAAGAAAAATGGGGTTAATAAAGGACTTAGGTGTTACTTTGTAAAAAAAGAGAAGAGAAGTAGATTTTGTTTTGCAGCAAAAGGGGGTGGGGGTGGAATCAAGACGACAGGAGAGGGGAAAAACACCCTCAGACTATTTACTTGTTTGAGAGGGTTGTTGTTTTTCCAGCCTTGAAGTTGATGGCAAAAGGCTTCTTGTTTTTCACAAAACTTTATTGTCTCAACAAGTCACCAGTCTGCACTGGTGCTTACCTAGGCCAGTTTACCAACAATGGCTTGTGAAGAACTGCCTACCCAGGATATCAGAGCAGGGTTTGACATTGGTTAGCAAACCATAGTTTATGCTACTAAATGTGTAGAACTGTTATACACCGTTTTGGTCATTGTTGTGCCTCAACAGGCTGCCACACCATGGACGACGGAGCTTCTCTGCCTTGCTGCACTGTGAGAATAGGGGTAGGCTCATGAGGCTGAGCAGATGGAAGATGAAAGCGCACAAGTCGCTTTAAACCATGGTTTGCCTATTGTACTCTGGATCTAGATCTAAGCTAAGGCTGGGCCTAAATCCCTCTCCTCCCACTTTAAGTACCCAACTCACAAGCCATTAAAGTCTCTCTGTGTGTTTTACATCCATTATTTGAGTGGGTGGGCAACAGTGCTGCTATTAGTGGCCACCATTTTTATTTCCCAGATCTCACTCGGAGTGCTGGTCTATCAAGATTAAGTACACTCCTATTTCCATCAGCCCCAGCCAACATTGGATGCTATGAGTTATTGTTCAACAACATCTGGAGGACCACAGGTACTCCATCCTTGACATAAGTGTTAGGGTGGAATTATGGATTTGTTTTAGGTTGAGTGATAAACTTCCACTCAACAAGCATGATCTGCCCTATCAAGTATTTTTTCCATGTCCCACCACCAGTGACCCAACATACTACAACCACAATGCTGAACAAATCACCTCTGCTTTACCCACTGCCATTGTGATTTTTTTTTTATTAATTTTCCAACACATAATAAAGACAATACAATACACAATACAAAAAACAAACAAACACATAAACACGTATAATTTCAAAACCTTCTTTTCATAAATCTTATTTCACCGACTTCCCCATACCTCCCCTTTCTGCATCCCTATTTCAGCATTTCTTCAGGAAGTCCTCATTTAATTTAACTGATTACTCATTATTTACCTCCTTCTCTCTTACGTAAAAGTCATTTACAACTGTAATCCTCTTTTTCCTATACCCTTGACATTTTAGCATTCATTAATTTTGCAACAATTCTTAAGATACATTTTAAAATTCTTCCAATCATTCTCCACCGTCTCTTTTCCCTGGTTTCTCTTCAGATCGTATAAATCTTTCGCCTTTTACCCACTGCCATTATGGACCAGAGGTCTCCAGAAACAGGAAGGAATGCTCTGGTATATTCTTATGTTTCCTGATCAAAGAAGACTGGAGAACTCTTTCCTGCTTCTGGAGCATTTTGATGCAGAGGGCAGGAGATGCACTTTCTTCAGTGCTGCCACCAATGGTGAACTGGGTCACAGTGCCCGGCTGAACAATTTAAATCATTCCATGTCATTCTGAGGAACAGGAAAGGGGCTCTATGTATATATGCACACATGTGAGTGTGCAGTGTGTGCATGTTGGTACAGTGGTGCCCCGCAAGACGAATGCCTCGCAAGACGAAAAACTCGCTAGACGAAAGGGTTTCCCGTTTTTTGGGTCGTTCCGCAAGACGAATTTCCCTATGGGCTTGCTTCGCAAGACGAAACGTTAGCTAAGCCGCTAAGCTGTTAATAGCCGCTAAGCCGTTAATAGCCGCTAATAGCCACTAAGCCGCTAATAGCCGTGCTTCGCAAGACGAAAAAACCACAAGAAGAAGAGACTCGAGGAACGGATTAATTTCGTCTTGCGAGGCACCACTGTACACTTGGGTATATATGGATCTTCAGGAGATTGTGGAGTAGTCCAGCTCCCTTTCTGGCCACACCCACTTTTTCACCACTCAGATGCAGGTCATTAGAGGGCACTGTGGCATTTGGAATTGGGGGGGGGGGGAGTTATCCCTGCAGTGTGTACCGTATTTCCATGTCCTATCCAAATGCTTTGAATGAACATTAGCTTTGTATATTATTGAAATGGTAAAATACAGTTGTACCTCAGTTTTTGAATGCAATCCGTTCTGGAAGACCATCCAACTTCAGAAACGTTTGAAAACTGAGGCGCAAAGGGTGGCCTGCAAATTTAAAAGAGAAAATTGAAAAAAAACTCTGTGGAAGCCATCTAACTTCCAAAGCATGTTCGAAAAAGGAAGCATTTACTTCCAGGTTTTAGGCATTTGAAAACCGAAATGTTTGACTTCCGATATGCTCGGAAACTGAGGTACCGCTGTACTTGCAAGGGTGAACAGGCTTGTGCGATCTATTTCATTTTTCCCATTTATTTTTACAACAGCAATATCCATCAATTGAACTCTTGGTACTTGGTGAATACCTTTTTATCTTCAATGTTTCTGATTCTATGATAAATTTTAACAAAGTTTATCTCTGTTCTATCTTTTGTAACTGTACTGAACACCAATCAGATACTACAGTGATAAACATGTATAAACTGTGGAAATAAACAAATATGCAGGCAAACTGCTTCCAAGTGATCACACACACCATATACAGTATTTAAAGCACATCAAACAACCCTCAAAGAATTCTGGGAACTTTAATTTGTCAAGAGTGATGGGAGCTTTAGCTCTGTGAGCGGTAAACTACAGTTCCCAGAATTCTTTGGGGTTATGTGTGCTTTAAATGTTGTGCAAATCTGGATTAAAGCAATAGGAGGCCCTGTGCTAGGAGACCTTGGGAGGACCAAACTTATAACACCATGAGAAACACTGAAAGTAGAATGTTGCTGAAATTTTAGCATTGATAAAAAATATTGTTTATAATTTTATAACCGTTAATAAGTTTACAGAAATATGGAATTAATGAAGACATCCACACAAAACAATCATAGGGGAATCTCATATATCAGTTTCGAGCTCTCTTGGATGCAAACTTATCAATTATATCTTTAAAACCAGCAAGTCCCAGTTTATTGTTTTCTATGCTTAGATAGTAAACTCTGCTTTTTTCCCTTTTTCTTTTAATGGCAAGAGGCTAAGGACCCGCTAGATTACAAGGCTCTGGGATGCAACCTGATTAGTCCATATGTAAATCCAGCACTGGGACACGTGAGCAATGTGTGTATAACATTTCCATTGATAAGAAACAGAAGTGTATTCAGATGAACAGAATCTCCACCTCGTGGGTGCAAATCTGGAGTGATGCCTTTTCAACGGATATAATATTGTAAGCCGGGGACCGTGTGTTCCTCTAAAATGTAAACGTCACATGAGAAAATACTCGTGCTCTTTCCAAGTGATGACACCCATATGCCGTTTATAGAATTGTCCATGGTACGCCTGAAAAAATAAAATTGCAAATACATTTTGCCGTTTAAAAAAGAGGGGACTGCAGGATCCTCGGGGTTCTGGACAAGGAATGCGATAGACTAGAGAAAGAGGACAGGGAGAGCTAGACGGAAACCCGGCCGGGCCGCCTCCATAATAACCCCGCCAACCCTCGCCGTGCGATCCCCTCCGGCTTCCGCCGCACTGAATAGGAAAACCACGTCCCTGTGCCAGGAACCATAGCGCGGGCAAGCCCTTCGTTCCTCCCAACGCGCCTGCGCGGCCCTTTTTGCACATGCGCGGCTGCGCCCCCCCCCCCAGGCGGAAGCTCTCTGCTCCTTAGCGGCGGGTCGGTTCCTGCTTTTGGTTTCGGCAGGCGGGGAACTGCATCCGGGGCGAGGCTTCGCCTATTGTCTGGGTTACGGAGGCGGCCTGTGGGACGCCGCGCAGCCTCTCGCTCCTCAGCGCGGGGTTGCCGCCTACAGGGGAGCCTGCCGGGCTCGGGGCTGAGGGCTGCCTCCTCATGTGCCCGCGAGCGGCTGCTCGGCTCCAGTGAGTAAGTCAAGGCGCCGGCGCCCGCGAGGGCTTCCTCCCTGCCCGCTTCCCTGCGCTGGGAACCTGCGGCCGCCGGCAGCGGGGCTTTTCCTTCAGCCGCTGGCGCCCTGTGCCCGGCGGCGGGCTTCGTCCAGGGGCTGCTGCGGGGCGCCCCTCCCTCCCTCCCTCCCTCCCTCCCATGGCTTCATTTTGTGCTGGGGTGGGCATAGACCATCCCGCCTTCAAGGGAGCTTCCCCCGACCCAGCCCTGCTTTGCATTCCCACGATCTCTGCAAATTTAAACTCGCGTCGTGCCAGAGTTCTGAAGCCCCACATGGTTTTCGTTACTCTTCTTTTCTCCCCCACCAACATCTGGTCACAAAAGAAACATGCATGCCTCTCTCTGTCCTTTTCTTTTTCTCCCCACAGTGGATCGCAGCTCGAAGAGGCGGCAGGTGAAGCCCTTAGCAGCTTCCCTGCTGGAAGTTTTAGATTATGACAGTTCAGATGACAGTGACTTTAAGGTTGGAGATGCTTCAGGTAAACGCCTTTTTTCTGCTTTTCCCGTTTTGACATAGTTTTGTGTTGTAGGGTTCTTCCACTAGCTATGCTTTATTTAATTGGTCGTAAAAGTAAACTACTGTTACCTTTTGACTTCTGATCTGCTGAAAGGATGAGAACATCGGTTATGTATATATAGCACAAGTATTTTTTTGTTTTTTGCTTTAGAAGTTAAAATTCTAATGTAGTTGAGTTTAGCAAGTGCTGAGGGGATACTGGGTGAATTGATGAGGGTGGCGCTGTGGTCTAAACCACCTAGCCTTTTGGGCTTGCCGATCGGAAGGTCTGCAGTTCTAATCCATGTGACGGGGTTAGCTCCCATTGCTCTGTCCCAGCTCCTGCCAACCTAGCAGTTTGAAAAGCATGCCAGTGCAAGTAGATAAATAAGTTCCGCTGCAGCAGGAAGGTAAATGGCGTTTCCATGCACTCTGGTTTCTGTCACAGTGTCCCGTTGCGCCGGAAGCGGTTTAGTCATGCTGGCCACATGACCCAGAAAGCTGTCTGTGGACAAATGCCGGCTCCCTCGGCCTGAAAGCGAGATGAGCACCACACCCCATAGTCGCCTTTGACTGGACTTAACCGTCCAGGGGTCCTTTGCCTTTTTTTTTTACTGGGTGAATGACTAGCAGTGTAGCATGTAGCATGAGGCAGCAAGGTCTTGAGGGTTGGAAAGTTGGGAGAGGTTTGGGATTTATAAATAAAGAGATCTAGGCCCCTCCCCTCTTCCCTGCTGCAAGGTGGACAGCCTGAGATCTTGAGCTCTTTGGCATGTTCTTTCAGGTAGACTTTGCTCCACATAACTGCAGTATCTCATGTGTCATTTTCTACCTTGATCCCCTCTCCCTGATTTGGGGTAGTGAAACTGGCTATCCAGATGTTTTTGGACTCCCATAATCTCATCATTAGCCATGTGGATTGGAGCTGATGAGAGTTGGAGTCCCAACAACACCTGCACATTCCCCACCACTGCTGTGAACACAATAGTTTGCTGCCCTGTTCCTCCCCCCCCCACCCCGTATCTGTAAGTCAATATGATTCTGACCCAGATCTGTTTCAGCCAGCTTTCCAACAGTACAGTCATGCAAGCCACTTTCCCCACTCTCTTCTAGTCTTCCAATTATATGATTTCCAAAATCTTTAGTTTTTTCTTGCCCAAAACCTATCCATATACTTATTGACACATTGCTAACCTTCAGGAAGTCCTGTGATCAGTGCAATTACTGACTACTGCTGGGGATAAGAAACAGTGATTCTTCCATGATGGGGATGGGGCCTAGAGCTGTATATTTGGTTATTCTGAATTCAGCAAAGAGTTGGATGCGACACATCAACTTCTGGTTGAATAGTTACAAAGTCCAGTTAAACAATTGGAGAGTTTTTGCATGTAAGAAGGATGTACATTTCAGAATATCTAGGAGGATTCCTTCTGTCTTTCAGACTAGCTTAGCTTTATGCAGTCTTGGTGGCGCTTTCATTGTCTCAGAACTATGCACTGAAAGTAAGGGCAGCTTTGGCTATGCACGTACTATGTCAGATTTTGCTTTTTCACCCATGCTTCACTCATTCTGCTACACACACAAAGGTACACACACTAATTACAATAGAGGAAGGACATTTAAAAAAACAAAACCCTTCTGGTGGTTCAAATAGAAGACTTCTTTAAAGCTTAATTGCTTTACAAGTGGTTTCAGTGCTTAACTGCTTTCTCAGAGAAAGGCATTACCTCACCACCTATTGGTTGATGAGTGGAGCTAGCATGCCTTGCTCCAGCAAAAAAGGAATCAGGAACTCACTGTAAGCTCCTGGTTGTTCCTTTGAAGCCACATCAGTATGTACTGCACGCATGACATTGCATAAGACATCAGGTGCAGTTTGGGTGAAATGGGTAAAATGACTTCATGGGCCAGATTGAGATCCATGGCAGGCCAACTTTGGCCTGCAGGCTGGACATTCACCATCTTTGCTTTGAAAGCCATTGCAGCAATTGATCTGAGGTTGTTATAAGTGAACAGTCAGATTAGCACTTACAGTGGTGCCCCGGAAGACGAACGCCTCGGAAGACGGAAAACCCGCTAGACGAAAGGGTTTTCCGTTTTGGAGGTGCTTCGCAAAACAAATTTCTCTATGGAGTTGCTTCGCAAGACGAAAAAATCTTGCGAGTCCCCGCGGGTTTTTTTCGCTCCCCCCCCCTTTTCCTAAGGCGCTAAGCCGCTTATCAGCTGTTCCGCTGATAAGCCGCTTAGCAGCTGATCGCGAAAAGCCGCTAGACCGCTGTAGCGCTAATCCGCTAAGCTGTCAATGGGCTTGCTTCGCAAGACGAAAAAACCGCTAGACGAAGAGAATCGCGGAACGGATTCTTTTCGTCTTGCGAGGCACCACTGTACTTAAATAGCTCCATGTGGTTACCAGCTTTGCTTGTGCAACCAGGTGTTGGCTTGGGGCAATGTCTCATGAAGAGAAGTCTGCTTCGGCCACACTGCCACTTCAAAACCATGTGAATATGCATTTATAAGCAGGTTTGTGATGATGAGATAGACCACTTCAAAGTTCATACCATGGGAGATGCAGTCCTTATTTCTTCCTCACCCACTGGGGTGTTTTTAAGTATTCACATTGTGATAGGTATACATCTACATTCACTTGTTTCAGAGCATCAAGCAAAACCTCTTTGAAGATGTGCACATGCCTAAATTATTATATAAATGCCATATTATCACAAGGTACGACATTTACACGTGGATTTGAATTTTGAATTTCAGTATGGAAGGTGGTCTTGCAAGTTGCTATCAATTTGATCTACTTTTCTGAAGCAGATAATATAATATTTAATAATATACAGTTGTACCATGGAAGTTGAATGGAATCTGTTCCGGGAGTCTGTTTGACTTCCAAAACTTTCGAAAACCAAATCACTGCTTCTCATTGGCTACAGGAAGTTCCTGCAGCCAATCAGAAGCCGCGGAAGCCCCATCGGATGTTCGAGTTCCAAAAGAACGTTCGCAAACCAGAACAATCACTTCCGGGTTTGCAGCGTACGGGAGCCAAAACATCCGAGTTCAAGGGAGTTTGGGATCCAAGGTACGACTAATACAATACCGTATATAATATGTATAGAAATAATTCAAGTTTGATGTCTCTTATCTCTAAAATTTTGCAAGCTTGCATACTGTGTTGGTTAAATGCAGTTCCTTGAGTACCTCTTTTATATATTTTTATTTGCAATATTTTAAATAAAGTGAGTGAAATATAGCATTGCTTTTTGTCTCCATAGTTGTCTGAGAATAATTGAATTGTCATATTAGTGTATAGAGATGATGGGTGTTAAAGTTTGCAGCTTTTGTTGCATAAGAATGTTGAAGTTCAGTCACATTTTAATTCTTCAAAACTTTGAATGAAAAATGCTGAATCTTACAGCTTTGTGACAATTTTGCTTATAATTGATGACACAAAGCCTTGATTTGTATTTTACTGGAGTCTTGAAATGAGACTGATAACAATAAATAGCAGTATTTGTATCACAATAAATAATAATACTTGCAACTGGTTTACTTTGCAATACAGGTTTACCCGAGTTTATTTTAGAGGTTGTCCCTAAATTAGATTTCCTGGCTCTTTCAGAATCACTCTTTGTTTACTGTCCTCAAGTCATCTTTATATGACTATTGTGAGGAAACTGTACATTATGGCCCTTTGAATATTAGAGATAACAACCAAGATGTAAGTGAGATAAATGAAAAGCCCAAGATTTTACAAGCCCTTTTTGTTCTTTCTTTTTGCCATCTTCCATTGAAACTCTGATTTATCCCTTACAGTGCTAAGCCATGGTTTGTTTTAACCATGTTTTTTCAGAAATCTATAGCTTTCTCACAGCCATGGTTTGTTCCTCCAAAGCTTGGTTTGTTTTCCTATGTACCATCCAAGACACTCACCAAACAAACTGTTGTTAAGCAGTATTGTTGGAATCATACATATGCCAAACCATAGTAAGCCAGCAACAAACCATGACTTCATATCATGGCTTGCTGCCAGAATGTTTAGTCTGCTGAGCTCAGTTCAAACAAAACACACTTTTTCCAGCTCAGTGGTTCTCAAACTTTAGGGTTAGCACCCTGGTTTCATAAACACGTCCCCAGTACCCCATAACCTACCCTATAAAAGGCATCATTCAGAATAGTGATTTGCACGTACCACTAATGAAGATAATACTGTAGCACAATAAAATTCAAAACAATAATAGTTAACTCCACTTTTATTCAAAATGCAATTAAAACTATTTAGTTTAATTATTTCAACACAATTGATGAACTTAATCCAGTGATTCCTGCTTTTCAGAGTCTCATAGTCGTTTACACCTCCAGCCCCTCATGATGACCCTAAGTAATCCCACTGTCTCCTGGGGGCAGTAAGCCAACTGCTCTAGCTGAAGTGTTTGGCTTTGCTTTGCTTTTAATGCTAGCATAGCACAAATAGGCCATGAACCTCTTTTTTCATTTCAGTATCTTGAAATAGGCTTTCTACAACCAGGGGTATACAAATTCGAAAATTACTGGTAACTGATATCTGTAAGGATTTTCGCTACATACTGTACAGACAGCTGGTCTCTAACCCAGTCATTCTCATATGTGCACTTCTACATGTGCACATCTTCCTACAGGCACAGCATTTAGTATTTTGAAGAGAGGATAACTTTGTTTAAAATCTGTTATTTGTAAGTCTTGCCTAGTGACAGGCAAATTAGGTTGGTAAATTTGTTGACAGAGTTAACATCTTGGGTTCTGATCCTCAGTTGCTTGGCAGGTTAGAAATGTTTTGTACATATCATCCAGTTTAGTTTGCATACCCAGTTTAGTTTTTTCTTCCCCACGATTTACATGAAAATATAGTAGTTGCAGTTAAAAAAACCTAATCCCCCCCTTGAATTACTTTTTATTGGGTTTTATAAACAAGGATCATAGGAATAATAAATGATACAAATAAATAGACCAAGTCATCTCATGTCATTTGTGTATCACAAAAAGCATAATAAATTTGCAGCAATATCTGCAACATATGAAAACCCTAAAATGTTTTAATAGCACAAATATGTACAGACATTTATTTAAGCAATAAAATATTTGTCAGTGTCAATAAGCAAGTAAAGCCAAGATGTAATAGATGACTTGTTTGTCAAGTTATATATTCATTATTATATGAATGAAATATATTTCTGTATTTTTTGTCATTGAAATATTCACGACACTTTTTACCATCACTTTTTATTTTTGTGTTGACATTTTTGGTTAAACAAAATGTCTCTTTCTACTTGTTAATACAGTAATAAGATAAATTACACAATACTGTGGCTGCTTGGACAGGTGGTGTTTGGTCAGATTGAATTGACTGCATAAATGGTAGTTGTCTTACTAGCTAGACATTATTTATCAACATTGAGTTATGTGTCTGTGCAAGACGGTGGGGCAGGGGTGAGGGATCTTCATATTGTGCTGAGCTTTGGGCCATGCAGAAACAGTGCTGCTTCTGTCTTCTCCAAAGTGACGTGAGAACTTTTCCCATTCCTGCAGGATATATTCAAATGGACAACTTAGTATGTGACCCAGACACTGGAAGTGATACTCATGACTTCTCAACTACTACGGTCACAAAATTTGCTTATATGAACCTGCAGCTCTATTTTTGGAGGTATCAGGTCACATGTTAGGTTCTTCACACAAATGAAGATTATTGTGATTAGGTTCTGCCACACCTGCAACTGACCTAACCAAAGAAGTGCTGAAACTAAATCTATTCATGTATGCTGTTGGTAATTTGTCAAAGATGATTTGCATATGCTCCTGGTGATTCTGAGCAAACTTGGGCAAATAGGGCACAGCAAGGTGTTAAAAGTAGTCATTTCAATGTTTATTTTTATTCTGGATTTTGTTCCAAAATGGCCCCCAAGGCATTGTTATTTATGAAATATAGTTGAATGTGTGCTTTACTATGAGTTTTACACTTAAACACACTAATGTCATATTTCTGCTGTTGGCTAAAACATGGCAGTGTGGAAGAAAATCTTGATTGGACCATTTTTGTATTTCCAAAAGTCTTAATTGAGTTAAGAGGAACTGGTGCTCTTTGCATTGATGTGTAGCTGCCTATGATGATAGGATTGCATTTTATGGGGACACAATACATTCTTATTTGTGAGTAGGATGGCATGTAAAGTAAAATGGTGAGCAATGAATAATTATACTAGTACTCTCTATAGAATAATTTTTCATATGCTAGTAGATTTGGAGTTATAAATACCTGTAGTGTTTCCCCCCCACAAAGGTAACGTATTGACTGATCATAAAAGTATTCTACTTGCACCAGGTATCAAAAGTTGCAGTGTTAAGGTTGCAGGCGAGTAATAGTTTTCATTGATACGATTTTATATTTGTGAAGTGCTGGTAGTTTCTTTTAACTTTAGGTTTCCTTTAATTATTGTATTATTATCACATAACTGTATTGTTATAATCAAAGAGTATTATAAAATGAAAGCTAGTATTTCGTATTGTACTGAATTATGATGTTTAACCAAAAAAAAAAAAAAAAAACCCAAAAACAAAACCATTCTACATTTCAAAATCAAGCACCCCCAACAACATTTTGATGCCCCAGTTCTAGAACTGGAAAACATTTCAAATCGCTTGGTGCAGACATTGAATTTTAGTCATGCAAGGCTATAAAAAATAGTCATTTTTTAAAAACCACAAATTGTGAAATAACTACATTGTGGGCACAATTCTGTGTGAAACTGTGTACTCACTTTCTATAAATCAGCTACTCAGTTTAGTGTAACATGCTTTCATGAAGCAGTTTGGGTGCTGAGCTGAATATATAAAAAAGCTTTCCTTCCTATTCATATTATGCAGGGTAATAGAGACAGAGCTTCTTGCTGTTCTACAAAATACAAATCATTCTTCATCAGTAGGTTTGCAATACTAAAAAAGCTAATTCAATTGGAGAGGAAAAATTGAGCCAGATGAAGAATAGGCTATTAAGAATATTTAAGTTGACTAAGTTGGTTGCCTCAAGCCTTTTAAAAAAAAACACTTCTTTTTTGGTTCATTTTGCTTTGGAACTCTTTTTTTAAATTTTCATATGCTCAACAGATTCTGAAGGCAGTGGACATGGCAGTGAAGATGGATCAAAGGATAGCGGCGAAGGTTCCTGTAGTGATTCAGAAGAACATATATTGGAGGAAGAGTTGGCAGAAGAAGAAAAAGTAGAGGAAGAACAACCTAAAAGCTCAGGTGGAGAAGAGCTGCCCATAACGGAGAAAGAGGTGATTAAAACTGAGAAAGAGGAAGAGGAGGAGGAGGAGGAGGAGGTGGATGGAGAAGAGAAGTCTAGAAAGAAAAAAGAGAAAGAGAAACCCTCAGAAGCGGATGCTGGCATTGATGAGCAGACAAATGAACCCAAAAAATGGAATTTGCGAAGAAACCGCCCTCTGCTAGATTTTGTTTCCATGGAGGAGCTGAATGACATAGATGACTATGACAGTGAAGATGACAATGACTGGCGTCCAACTGCTGGGAAGAGGAAGGGGAAAAACACACTACGTAAAGAGGGAAGTGATGCAGATAACGAGGATGATGAAGATGATGGGAGCGGGAGTGAGGAGGATGACAATGAAGAGGAAGGCAATGAGGAAGAGGAGGAGGAGGAGGAGAACAGCAGTGCTGCTAGTGATGGCGGATCCAAGAAGAAAAAAGCGAAAGCTCTTAGCAGAAATAGTGCTGATGAGGAGGAGCTGACAAATGATAGCCTGGCCCTTTCACAAAGCAAGAGCAATGAGGTAGAACAGCCAACTTTCTATGATACCTCTGATGAAAAATGGAAATACTCTGCAGTGTGATTGTTTTGAAATTGCTCCCTAAAGCTAGGTGATGTTACCAGACAGTGATTGCATTAATGAGCTGCAGAGTTGTCCTTAATGCTCATTAAGATAAATGTGCATCAGCCTTATGTCTGAATCCAACACCCTTTGAAGACCAGTGGGAATCTTCCATTGGCTTCAATGAAATTTGGATTTTAGGCCGTATTAAAGAAACTCTTACAATAAATTAATGTTAGGTAAGAGTCTGCACCACACTGCACACACATTTGGGATGTATTGCAGTAAATAATGCATACCAGTGTTAATTAAAGATTAAGGGAGTATGATTTTGTAGGCTAAGCCTGTGACTATTGCTGGAGACAGTGCCTTCAGGTTTAGTTAGGGGTTTCTTATGCATATTGAAATGATGTGTTCTGGTATGTACTCTTAAAAGCTGTGAATGAACACAAGTAAAATTAAGAGGGGCTTAAGTGCAATCCCATGCAGGTCCGCACAGAAGTAAGTAGCACTGGAAACACCGGTTGCAATTCTATACACATACTCAGGAGTAATCTCCTTTGAACACAGGAATTGCTTCTGAAAGAACCTACATGCGTAGGATTGCACTATAAAGGCATTATAGAGATGTTCTTTGATTTTTGGCTGGAATGAAGTCTATGTATCCCATTTTACTTGGACATAGGAATAGATTAAGGTGTTTGTGGAGTGGGTATTTTGATTTATTGGCATTCTTAAAAAAATATTATTGCTCAGACTTGCACTATGTTAGTTAGATATAAATGTTTTAAGTACAAGCTTTTATCTTTTGGTTACTGACATGCTTGAAGAGAAGAACTCGTTAATATGAGAGCCTCTGAGTATGTACAGGGTCTTTCTTTTAGCAACACATAATATCAGTCCAGTACCACATAGTTATCTGTCATACCATTGCCTATCACTGGACCAGTCAACTTTCCTAACCTATGTTCATACTTAATAGTTGCTCATTTTATTATTTTTACATTAAAAATATAGCCTCCGTTTCACCAACAAAATGGTTCTTATTCTCAGGCAAGTGTGTATAGCATCAGGGCAGCAGAAGCAAACTCCATTTAATTATTCTAAGTAATGATGGCATCATGGTTTAAGGGAGTTTTAAATGAGAAATTGTGCGCAGAGTATTTTTTTATATCTCTATTTTTGTTTAGAGTTCTTTGCTCTAGTATATTAGGAATGTAGCAGCAGCAGATCAAGCAGGGAATAGTAACTGAGATGATCTGGGGGAACGCTGTTAGTGGTCCCTCATGCACCAGAGGCATGGCTTATGTTAGTGATGAGTCATGCCTTCAATTTAGTGGTCCAACTCTATGGAATGTCCAGTTGGCATCAGGCAGGTACCATCCCTGCTAAGTTTCAAACACCATGTTAAAAATGGTGTTATTTCAGGAGGACATTGCACCATAAATGCTATTCTAATGTTTTATTCTATGATATTTTAATCTATGTTTTAAATTATTGTTTGTTTTAATTTTTGTAAGTCACTTTGAGACCCAGATGTGGTGAAAAGTGGAGTATTATTTTTTTAAAAAAAATAAGGTAATACATATGCCCATCTGAAACAGGGTGGGGAACCTATGAATCTCCAGATGTTAGATGTAGTGTTGAATCTCCAGGTGTCCTATGAATCTCCAGATGTCCAGATGTAGTGTTGCAGGGAGGGATTAGTTTAGGAAAAAGGCTGGGGGTGGGAGTGTGCCAGATGATAGAAATATATAAAATTATGCATGGTGAAGAAAGTGGATAGAGGTAAGTTTTTCACTTTCTCTCATAATACTAGAAACTAGGGTCATTCAGCAAAACTATTGGGGGTGGGGGTGGGGGATGCAAAAAAACTGTGAAATTCACTGTCACCAAATATACTGATGGCTGATGACTTTGAAAGGGGAATTAGACCAATACTATCCAGGATCAGAGGCACCATGTCCCTGAATACTGAAAAATGTGAATGGGAGAGTGCTATTGTGCTATTGTCCTGCATGAGGGCTTCACATAGGCATCTGGTTGGCCACTGTGGAAACATTATGCTGAATCAGGTGGCCTTTGGTCTAATCCAGCAGGACAACACTTATGTTCCTGTGTACAGCATCAAACTAGTACCTGATGGTAATGTGCTGGTATTAAAGATATGGTGGTGTTTCCAGTACAGTGGTACTTCCAGTTGTGGACGGGATCCGTTCCGGAGGTCCGGCCGTATCCCGAGGTTCTCGCAACCAGAGGACCGCTTCTGTGCATGCACTCATGGCAAAACCCGGTAAAATACTTCCGGGTTTGCCGCTTTCACAACCAGAAATTTACATTACCTGAGGGTAATGTAAGCTGAGGTGCTACTGTATCCATGTCTATGCAAGCATTCAGGAGCAGAGGCCAGTGGTCTAAATACTATAGCGATCTTGAGGTACAGTGGACAGAGTTATGAAAATAGTACATACAGGTACACACAAGTGATGAAGTCTTGGAGTCAGTGGGACTTACTTTCAAATGTATATTCAGGTCTGCAGAGAGATACATTAATTGCTGAATATCCTGGCATGCAAAGTGCATAGATATTGCGCTTTATAATCTCATCATGCGTGCTGTGAAGGAAGCTCACTCTATTACAACTGAATCCTTTGATCTTGCATCAGCAAAATTTTTATCGTGGTTCTTTGCCTTTAGGACATCTTCCCAGCCAAGTCTCGCAATACATTTTACAGGTATTAATAGGTTGAATCTCTCAAAGTTTGTGCTCAAGTTGGACTGCAGTCCAAGGAAGCTATTTGCATGCATAATTCGCAGGTGCGAATTATGCGTGCAGCCGAAGTTGACTTTGAAGTTTTCAGTGCAGCATCCATGGCCACTGACCTCACAAACTGGTTCTAATAATGAAATTGCAACCATCATCATCTACGTTTGTGATGATGAAACCTTTGAAGACAGCTCTGGCATGAAGGGTCTTGCATATAAGTGCTTCGGATTGTAAACCGCATCTGTGTTCTATTTAAGGAATGAGGAAAATGAAGGCCAGGGAGATTAATTGCACTGAATCACATTGCTAAGTGTGATGTGCTGTTCTAAGTGCTGTTCTGCTAATGGCAATCAGTGCTGCATCTTTAAAGTTCAGTCCTTAGAGGAGACCTGTGTGGGGTAGAGCCAGCATTGCAATCTAGTCTTTCAAATTCTCAAGTCTGTCATCTATCACAGATCATCTATCCCTCTAGAATAGAATACTTCAGCCAATCCATATTTCACAAACTACACTTTAAGAGTTTTTAAATTATTGAAAGTTGAATGAAAACTTATTTAGGTTAAAGCAATTAAACTGTTGAGACTAGGGATTTATTTTAGTATGGTCCTTGGCTACACATGTCTCCTGTAGTTAGGTAGTCACAGACCTAGCTGGAGGCGCACACTATGTATCCATCTTACTGAAGGAAAACTGGTCTGGATCAGATTAGTGCCTAAATGGAAGGCCAGCTGGGAAACCCATGTACAACTACCTCGAGTTTCGTAGTTCTGTTCTTTGGTTTATATTGTGTTATATTCCATCCGGTGGTCTTCAGATGAAGAGCAATCTAGAAATAATAATTCATAATACATTTGGCCATTCCCTGTGGAATCATTTTCTGTTGGATATCTGAATCTATAGCATAGCCATGACTAAACTGTCCCAATGAGTTCCATGGGACTAAGGATCAATGGCTGTATCTTCATATAAAATATTTCAACGCCTGCCATTATGAAAAGTTCCATAGTATTTCACTAAAGTTGTGAAGGTTTAAATGTGTCAGAAGTTGGATGATGAATTTCTACTTGGATTCAAGCAGAATCCAAAGTACTCGGGTGGTAATTTAAATGTCTGTTTTTCATAATTAGGGCTGTTGCACAGTTTTAAAAAATCTTAGCCAATTAATCATATGAATTTTAATTGATTAAATATGCATATATGTGTGTAAGAGGAAAAACACTTGTTTTTAAGGAAAAAGGCATGCTGCACACATCTGTCACATCAAACATAATCTTAGAACGGGCATATTTTATCTCAGGAGGAAATGCCTCTGCTAAGATGGTGCTTTCATAGTAATTTATATCTTATTCAGAAGGCACATGCACTTATTGAAGCTAAGTGGGTTGGGATCTTTTCAGTACCTGGAATGTGTGGCCAGCTGGGAATCTCAGGTCCACCACCTTTGAGCTCCATAATGGAAGAAAGGTAATGATGGCAAAACGTTAGGACATGAAAACAATAAAATTAAATGTTTTCAAAGCAGTTAAAAAAACAATATTTGCGTGATTAATTGGGACAACTTTTTAGTCAACCAAAATGTTTTTTAGCCTACAAACTATCCAATTAATTGATCAAGTGATGATTTAGTTGCAATGGCCAATGTTTTACTACGCATTGGGATTTGTAGCCACCTACCTGGGTGTACTTGCCTTTGTGCAGACATATATAGAGTTTGGGGAGTTGCTCTAAAAACCATAAATTGTAAATGTTACAGCTGGAATTATTACATGTTCTTGCAGCTCGAAGACTGGGAGATTTCCCCCCACCATGTTGTTCCTTATTGTGTCTACACTCCAATGGCAGTGATATTCTTGGGAAGGAGTATAGTAGCATTGGTAATAATAATGCCGCAGTGCCTAAAACCCAGGGAAACCTAAATCGTTTCTTTAAGGAGCCAATCTTGAGAAAGGCACAGGAACATTTTAGGCCCAAATCAGGAAACCCTGAATTAAATTCATGCATCATATAACATAGGCTGGGATCCATAGAACTACTTAGGCAAAGGCTTCTGCATGACCAGTGGAATTTCTTGCTTTTTTGGAATAGTATCACAATCTGGATTTGAAATTTCCCTCAGCTTCAAAAGTACCTTGCCATGAGACACGAGGCTGCTGCTTGGGGGAAATAAGATGCGTACAAGACAATCCTGACGTCGTCTTTATTCAGAAGCAATTCTTGTTTCTTTCTCTATAACAAATATTCTTGTTTATTGAAAGCCAGGCCTAGCCCTTCAGCATTGTGGCTTCAACTTTTGTGTGTTTCAGTACTTAATATTTTGTAAGTTTGTGTGATAGTAATGCATTGTTTGTTATGTTTGTATCCTCTTTTCTCTAAAGGAGCTCACAGTGGTATTTTGACATCATAGCAATTCCATGAGTTGGTTTCGGCTGACCTCAGGGTGGATTTGATTTAGATCAAATCGCTTTAAATCACGATTTAAACCACGATTGAAATCACTAGTCAGTAAGACTTGATTTAAATCATATAATTTTTTACAGAAAGACATTCCTCCTGGTATCATCTTAATATTTACAACCAAAGGAAGGTTTCATTCTTGGAATAATAAATTTTCAGAGTAGTTTTTACAGTTATATCAAAAATTACTGATTTGGTTATACTATTAGAAATACATAGACAGATAAATATGAAATTATTGTGAGGTTTAATAAGTTAACTTTATATTTGGACAGCTTTTCTGCTGCGCTTTATTGGAAGGAGAAAAATAATCATTTCCTTAATAACAATTTAAACTATTTAACTAAAACAATAACATTATAGCATATGTATCCATGTTTGTTAACTAATGTGGTTAAACTTTTTTTTTAAAAAACCCCAACTTAGACTGAGTTTCAGCACACATGAAAAACCTAAAACAAATCCTTATTTCCTGATGAATGCTAGCCTTTGGACTATAATGTAACTTAAACAGAAAACTAACTTTAGAAATATTTTTCCCCCACCAAAAGCATTTTATTTTAAAAATCCAATTTAAATCAAAATAATCAGATTTTTTGGAAAAATCATTGATTTTTATCCACCCTGGCTGACCTATATGAATAACTTACTGTATGACTGCAAAGGAAGGAGATTGGAGTCATTTGTTGCACCTCAATTTGGTAGTGTTGTGTAAGGTATTTGGCAGGACCGGGGAATCTCTGGTGCCGTAGAAGTTCTATCATCTCTGATTGTTGACTGTGTTCCTTGATCTGATAAAAGCTGGAGTTCAACAACATCTAGAGGTCAAAAGTTTCCCCACCATTGGTATATGGCATGCATGATTTGTAGGATTAAAACCAGCGAATAGAAGCAAGAGATTGCAAAGTATAAGGAACATGAGCTGGAAAAGAACACGAGGCGAAACAACAAGGCTAAGAATGCCAGGCCTTTGTGAGAGTGCTTAGGGCCATTGTAGATGTGATGTGTGAAGGACACATATGGTATAACATATAGTATAACATAAAACCACCAGTAGATAAGAAGTAAAGGGCTTGAGGAATCATGTTCAGAAATACACTTACAGTTCTAACACAGGTTGCAGGCTCAAAACAATGGTAAATCATGGTAATGCCTCTTCTAATATAACAAGTGTATTTTTACTTTTCAATGATAGGACTCGCTGATTCTTGAGAAATCTCAGAATTGGAGCTCTCAGAAAATGGACCATATTATGATTTGCTGTGTTTGTCTTGGGGATAATAGTGAAGATGCTGATGAAATAATCCAGTGCGACAATTGTGGAATAACAGTGCATGAAGGTAATTCTATCATGACTTCAATTTGCAACAAATAATAAAGCTTTGTTTTTCTCTTAGCAAATTGAGGTGAATTTGTTTTCACGCAGCGGCAATGGATACAATACTTTCTACAACTGTTTGGTATTCCTTGACTTTCAGATATGGGAGATTAAATCTGCAACCATGAATTTGCATGCAGTCAAAACCTGCTTCATGTTTATGAAAACTCAACTGTTAATTTGTATTTTTCCTTAGTGGAAAACAAATTAAAGCTATAATCCTTATGCCCTTCAGTTCCAGTATATAAAAGCTTCATATATTAAATGGTTTTGCCAATAAGATCTAACCCTGATCTTTTGAATAGAAACAAAGGATTTGCCCAGTGAATCTTTTAAATTCACAAAGGCAGTTGCTCCTCTTAATATAGTGCCATCCATTAAAGAAGTAAATGCTGATAGAAGGCATGCTAATGTATACAGTTTACAATTGAGTGTGACTGATTTGTTGTGGTATATTATCATTCAGACTAGTTAAAAGGGAACATAAAAATATCTTGAAATAAACACACTGGTAGAGGTTAGATCCTCTCCCAAATACTTGGCATAGTGATTCATACTGCATCCATGTGAAGTTATGGTTCAATTGCTTATCATTCCCAGCCCTAATAAGAAGCATAGACTCTTATTAAATCACAAAGGCATGTTTGATTGGGACCAGAGTTGGGGCTTTCTCTGTGGTCACACTCTGGCTCTCCAACTTCCAACTAGGAAACTCAACATTTGCTGTCTTAATTTTCTGACACAGTGTGAAATTATTTACTCAGAAGTAATCTCTGTTGAGCATATTAGGTCTTACATCTGAGTAAACATGCACTGGATTGCACTGTTAGTGTCTCCTTGGATGTATTTTGGTTTACTGTATATATTTCATTATTACACTTTCAATATAGATAAATTTTACTTGGAGGGCTCTGTGTAATATTTGTGTGTTTTAATGTGTTTGCTGTTGCTGTTTTCTTTTGTACTTCTGTTATTGTTTTTTGTGTTGGTTTAAAGTGTAGCTCCCTTTAACATTTTGGGGTTGGGGTAGAAAGAGTGTATAAATGTTCTAAATTAATAATTTGGCTGTCTCTCCGCTGGATAATGTGCAAAGAAGCTGCATCACAAAATACAGATGAGCAGCTCAAGAAGACAAGAGGATGGGTGTAAATATAAATCAATTCAGTGATAGTACATGCAGATTGCTCATTTTAACTCACAGCCCAAGATACAGTCTTAACATGTTTCTTTTCACATGGTGAAACTTCATAATCAGGGTTTTTGGACAAAGTCTAGATGTCTGACAGTGCCTGTTGCAGCTTAAAGGATAATATGGATTGGGGTCAAATTGGCCTTGACAATGGAGTCTGAATCCAACTCCTTAGATCCCACACTGTAGAGAAACAAGCAGCAAGCTATGTGCTTCCATTTAGCTTACCTCTTAAGCTCCAGATAGCTGAGAACTGGTGCTTTCACTTTGTTCTCTGCTGCCTGGGTTGGAGGCAGCCTGTTACGTTTTGAGCTCAGTCTAGACTTTCCTTTCTAGGAAATACTTTCAATCACAATGGGCAGTGATTGTTTCGTTGGTTTAAAACAATGGTTTCCAGCATCAGGAGGTCACCATATTTTCTTAATTCAAGACTGAGTGGTGTGCCAGGTTCAGGAATCTGAAACCAACCTTTCTGGACTGGCAGGAGCCCCTTCTGAGAGCCCTCAACAGATGCCTGATGGTACTGACCCCTGAGGCTGACACGGTTTTCCAATCTAAATGAATGTTCACTCTTGGTGGAAAAGAAAAAGTGTTGGATGTTGAAATATACTTGGTGTGGGTGGTAAAATCTGCCACCTGCTCCTGATATTCAAAGGCCATACCTTTCTGCACTTTACGGTCCCACATAATAACAGAGATTTTGCTAGATGCAAGTCTGGAACATTTTTTTTTTTCTTTTAAGATCTGGGTGACAAATTTCAATCAGTGCTTCAGGAAGATGTTACTTGTTTTAATTGAAAAAAAGTATATTTTATAAAGTGTTCCTTGGATAGATTTGCCCTTCTGTGGGTAAATTTAAAAATAAAATCTTAAGCTCTGGCCTGTCACTTTAGATAACTGCTTTTGTGCTAAAATCTCCTTACTGGTTTGTAATAGCACAGCACCCCCAGCTGGGGTGTCAGTTCTCCTGATGTACTGATTGCAGCATGTCTAAAGAAAACTGTCTGGTACATATCATTGCAGGCAATGTAGTTGTGGGTAATTCACTTTCTGGCAATTGTCCTTGCATTGGTGCTATAAATTAAAGATGTACTGCAATTTTCCTAAAATATTTTTATATCCCTTTGTTTACTCCAATATTGGCATTGTACACAGTGAAGAATTCATCTTCTTAAGAGTTACAGGAACTGGTGACTTTATAATAAAATAGGTGCACAGTGCAACTATTTCTCCATAGTTGAGCTTTCAGATCTCTTTGCAATCAATCAATCTCGCTCTTTCTTTGAGTTTTCTAGTCAGCTGAAGTAAATCTAATTGTTTGCAGGAGGCGTTCAATATGTTACCTAGAAATCACCCATATGGTTAAAGGTAAGGTAAAGGACCCCTGGGACAATTAAGTCCAGTCAAAGGCGACTATGGGGTGCGGCGCTCATCTCACCTCAGGACAAGGGATCTGGTGTTTGTCCACAGACCGCCTTCCAGATCATGTGGTCAGCGTGACAAAACTGCTTCTGGTGCGATGATGAGTGCCAGAACACACAGAAATGCTGTTCACCTTCCCTCTGTGGCTGTACCAGTTATCTGCTTGCACCCCGCTGCGTGGATTCAAACCGCCAACCTTTGGATCGGCAAGACCAAGAGGCACAGTGGTTTAGACCACAGCACCATCCACGTCCCAAATCACTCATAATAATAGGTTGTTAAAGCAGAGAATAATCATTGCTTTAAAATACTGCAGTATTTTCTGATGTCTTTTGAATTAATCCCAAATCCTCTTCCAGTAAAGCACAGTCAATTGTCCAAATTAACAGAATATGACTTCCTGTCAGAGGGTATGTGTAATGCTCCAAAATCAATCAAACAACCTTGCTAAATGTGACCTAATTAGCCATTTGGTAGTACCTGCAAATTTGTAAAAAATAAATAAATGTAGCTTTCATTTGCCGAGGGAACAATCTGCACAGTTACAGAGAGACAAATCAAAATGCATGGGTGTTTTCTACTTACTGCTTACTAATTAGAAGGCAGATGCTTTTGGTTTTTTGAGTAGCTACTTCATCCAGAATAGTTATCTCCCTTATTCTCTCCTTATAAATAAGGCTGCATAGAGACAACAGTTTTCCAGAAAGCTCATGGTAGTGTAATAGAGCTCTTGTGGCTGGAGAAAGTGAATATCAGGTGTTGCATCCGAAAACCCTGTAATTGAGACCGTGAACACACACATGTCAATTTGGCCACCTCCTTCAAAGAGCTCTGTCAGTTCTGCCTTACCTACTGTATAGCTCCATGTGCCCTTGCTTTCCATGTCTTATATTCATTCTTAAATACATCCCTTGATATAACATTTATTTGATTTAATTCATTCGTATTTCTATCTTCCTAGGTTGTTATGGTGTTGACGGCGAAAGTGATTCTATTATGAGCTCCGCTTCAGAAAACTCCACTGAACCATGGTTCTGTGATGCCTGCAAATGTGGTGTTTCTCCGAGCTGTGAACTCTGCCCCAACCAAGATGGAATCTTCAAGGAGACGGATGCTGGCAGGTTAGTTAAGGGAGCTGTCATCAGAGGGATAGGTTCCTGAAAGTTATCCTTCAATTTATTCCAGTCATGTGTTTTCTTCACCAAGCCCATTCTGGAAAGTCAGGCATAACTTCTTTCCTTCTTTCCAATGGTAGATTAGACTATAGCCAGATTCCTATTGGAGAAACATAGCATTGTTGTTGCTTCTGCAATAGAGGTTTACTAGGATAATTCTGTGAATAAATTCACAGGTTCTGTTGCACCGTAAAGGTTTATGAACTACTCAGGAGGAGGACTAAACAAACAACTTAAATGTTTGGTCAGAACTGTGTACTGTGTTCTAAAACACACAGTTTAAGGGATAAATTCACAGGTTCTGTTGCACCTTAAAGGTTTATGAACTACTCAGGAGGAGGACTAAACAAACAACTTAAATGTTTGGTCAGAACCGTGTACTGTGTTCTAAAACACACAGTTTAAGGAATTATAAAATTTTCACTTTGTGACACTGGGTAGTCTTCTCATAGGTTTCTGTCTACGCAGGTATTTCCCCCCCACTTTTATTACTTCAATTAGTATACCTACTTTTCCTCTCATGGGAGTCCACTGCAGCTAACAACAAAAACTCATAATTAAATCAAAATCAATACAAAATATAATATGTGATTCAACATAAAAGTCAGCATTAAATTATACATATGAAGCCACTCCTCTTATGTTCCAAAGGCTTGCCAGGAAAAAAAGGTCATAAGATGTTGCCTGAATTAAAATAATGTGGGGGACAGATAGATGTTAATAGGAGGTAGTTCCATAACTGGGAAGTTTTATGTTGGGAAGTTGCTTGTTTCAAAATGTGTGGAAATATGCCCCATATCAAAACTTTGCAGTCTGTCATCCCATAACTGTTAAGGAATTTTTAGACTGCCATCGAGCTGTTTAAGACACTGGAATATATTTCTTGGTGAGGCATTAACAAGCTTGCCAAACATGACCTGGTGCTTTCAAGCTTAATCGATTTCATTGCTCCTGTTATTAACACAATACCTCTGAAACTCAGCAGGACATTCCACACAGTCAAACTGAGCATGGTTCCATTTGCCCTTTTGTGCTTAGAATATCCTGAATATATTGAATCAGAAGTCCCAGCAATTTTAAACCATTCATAAATTTCTTGTATTCATGGGTTTGTATTTGTCATTTTGAATTTGGCTCTATACTAAACACTTTCTATTGAAATGGATGTTGGCATTTGAAACCACACACAGTAGGCTGTAATATGAGTCTTTGCATTTAAAAGAATTGCACTCCAAGTTTAAAAATCTTGGCATTTACGTCTTGTTCAATTGTCAAGTGTAAGAAAACAACCTATTTTGTAAGCTGCCCTGAGGACTTGTTGAAGCCATATTGGCAGACTCTACATTAATAAACAAATAAATAAATTGAACCCAGATTATAATGAAGCTAGACTTTCAAAAACTTAGTGCTTTTATCCAGCTGTGTAGAAGTGCCTTGTAGCAACAACCCTTAAAAACAGAATTTCCCCCCTTCATAATCATTGTCCTTGCTGTCCCTTAACAGTGAACTCGGGGTGGTGTGTACCAATATAAAGCAAGAGGAATATATTGGCCTCTTAGTAGCGCACTGAGGTTTACCAAAATAAATAGGTTAAAATCAGATACTTAAAGATACTGTGGAAGTTAAAAACAAACATGGTAAACTTCCAGGACTGCACATGCTCAACAGCCATAGCAATGGAAGTATAGGTGTGGGAAGTACATGGCTGGTTGGACTCCTAAACAGAAAAGATGGAGGATGCACTGCAAAGTTTTGTTTTGAGTCCCGCTTGTTCCCTTTATTACTGGACCTGGGAGGTTCCATGCCTATCAATCTGGAGCTCAAACAGGACCACCAAAAATAAGGTAGCAGTTTCTGCATATTAGTTGTAAATTAAAAGATATTAAGAAACGACCATTCAAGACCCTATCGTTCTTCCTGGGCCTATGAAATGTTGAGGACAGTTGATCCATGGAGTATTGAGGATATCGGTTGAGAAAGAGAATAGAAAAGCAGGGACAGAGTTGGTCTGCTTAAGCTCTGAAAGCTTGTGGTGTTCTGGAAGGGGGATTAGAGTTGGAGGGATGTGTGTCATGTGGTGTGTTATTTTTTTTTTAAAAAAAAAACTACGTGCCATATAGGAACATTTCAGGAGTGCTAAAAGGACACCTTCCTCTTTTCTCAGTCTTCAAACTCTTCATCACACTGTTCTATAACATTAAAGTGCATAGGTTCAGGACTGACACAATGGGGAAAGATTTCAGGAAGGTGGGAAAGAAAAAAAAAGCTGTCCTTTTTAAGTTCACTCTCCCTGCCCCCCTGAAACTCCCTTCCTTGGGTAAGGTCAAAGCAATGTTAGTCATTCTGTTCCAAACTGGCTGAACATTTGAACATTTGAACATTCTAAGGGCTAGGAATAGAATACATTTTCTTGTGGTTGCCACTTGTGTGTACATGATGTCAATGTGGAGTTTTGCAAACGGCTGTCAAACCTCCTGTGATCCCAGGACACCAAATTATGTGCTACAAACAAATAACATAGCCTTCCTTTCTAACTAAAAAATTGTCAGAATGTTAAACTAAACCTGTTAATATTCTCTCTCTAATGAGGGATGATTTTCTCTGCCCTTCCCATCGAAGAGGTTGAATAGATAGTGGAATGGTTAATTTGAAACAAATCTACTTTTTGCATGTACTCTTTAGTTTCCTGAGCACCAATGTGGATATATTGTTTTGCTCTGTATATATGATATGATACTAACTGGGCTAAGACTATTGTCTTTATTTTGCTTCAGCTTTTTCCCTTCCCTTCACCAACATCTGTCATCTTAGCTTGGAGCAAAATGGATGGGGAAGTAACAAGAAAGATTATTCTTCTTTGATTACCCAATTTGTCTTAATTACAAGGTTCTCAAACATGTGCGGCTAAACAAATGAGCAGGAAAACATTTAGGCACTGGTATTAAAAGCAGCTGAAGCTGCCTCAGCTGTGAACTTGACTGACTTCTGTGCTTTTAATAAAGATTCAGGATGGAGTTCATACATAGGTGGTTAAGGAAATGAGACACTTGTGTGCCAATCATACTGAAATGGCAGTTTAAATCTGTAATACTACAGTACTTGTGTGACATGTACTAAAACATTTTGAGAAGGTCAGTATGAAGCAAGCAGCCAGCTGTTGGGTTTATCATAGATAAACTCCTACAGAGTGCAGCAGCATTTAATACACCAGTGGAGCATGAAAAAACTGTGCAAATTAAATTGAGAAGCAGCTGCTTGTTGAAGATGTGTATCTTTATATTGAACTCTGCAGGGTGCAATGGGGAGGTTGCATTAAAACGTACTATCAAAAATCACCAGCCAAAACCTTGGCTTTTTTTTTAAAAAAAAGAAGATAATGTGAATAAGAGCAACTATTTCCCTGGTAAAATTGTTACCAGTGCAACACATCAGTGGCATTTCATAAAGAGGGAAACTCCTAGAATTTCAAAAAACAGACTATCTTAAAGTTGGGGGCTTCAATATTTGGATCTTTTGGGGCAAATTGCTAGATATTTCAGTGTTGACTAAAACTCAAAACACTGATAAAAAAGACTCAGAAGTGACTTCAAATGAGTAAGATCTAAGACGGGGGTAGTCAAAATAATGACTTCCAAATATTTTGGACTACAACTCCATCAACCCCAGCCAGTATAGCCAGTGGCCAGGGATTATGGGAATTGTAGTTCAAGGCATTGGAGGGCACCACATTGGCTGCCCCTGGCGTAAGGCCTTCACACTGGAAGTGCAAGACATGTACATAGATCAGAATTGCCCTTCTGCTTAAGAACAAACTAGCAGCAATTTTATAATATAAGCAAAGATGTTCAAGCAGCTTCTGCATATGGATGGATTGCTTTCAGATTCCTATTAAATAATACAGAATATAAAACATTCATATCATTAGTACACTTCAGGCTCCCCCTTCTTCCCCCAGGATATCCGCCCCAATCCCAGTGGACACATACTGGTAAAATTTTATTGATCAGCTGTTGTAGGGGAAGTGGGAATAAATTCTCTGCTGAGCTGTGCATTTGTAAATTTTCTGAAAGTGCTAAGCTAGCACAGGGTTAACAAAAACCTATTTTGCATAGATTTCTCCAACCAGGAGCAAATATGTGTATGAAAGCCAGCTGTATAGGATGGCACTATATAGGGTTTCTCCGCCATCGATTGTATTTCAAATTGGCTAAAACAGTAGGGAGACTATCACAGGTTCTTAATTCGGTCTAATCCATTCAAAGGGGAATTGTGAAATATTGTTGAAGTACATATTAATTAATTGTTATTACAAAAAAGTTACATTCCTGTCCCATCATTTAGTTGTTTCAAAACCATGGCGACTTAATGTTTGTAGTATTTGTAGAAGCTCCCATTAACATCTGGGTCACCTAAACTGTTCTTTCCTTGTCTGTAATTTCCTTAGTGCTCAGAAATGAACCGTAAATGCTTTCCTCTTTTGTTATAGATGGGTCCACATTGTTTGTGCACTCTATGTTCCAGGAGTAGCATTTGGAGATATTGACAAACTGCGGCCAGTTACTCTTACAGAAATGAACTATTCCAAATATGGTGCTAAGGTAACATTCAAATAGATTTATTTTGGGGATAATTTGTATGATTGTAGCTTATATTTGTTTGTTTCCTTTTCAGTTCATTACAGCTAAACGCTCAAAACGTAGCTCAGTCGGTTAGAGCATGGTTAGAGCACGGTGCTGATAATGTCAAGGTGGCAGGTTTAATCCCCGTAAGGGACAGCTGCATAGTCCTGCATGGGGGGGGGGGGTAGACTCGATGATCCTCAGGGCCCCTTCCAACTCTATAATCTGGTTATAATGAAGATTATTATATATAGTCTCAATTTTCTTATGAAACCCTCATTCGATAGGAACTATGCAACTAATTCCACAGGACTAAGGCTTGTAATTTTACACTGGGCTTTAGTTATAAAAGTACTAATAACAGGGCAGTCAAGTAAATGTAGGGCAGCTCAATTAATCCTCTACAGTACTGTAAAGATTTAGCCATCAGGCCACAATAATATTGATCTGAGAATATATGAGATTTCAAACAATTAATCCTCGAGTGAATTCTTGAGAGGCCTTCCCTCATCCCCAACCAGAATCTTCAAACGTGGCTCACTGAAGATCACACTTTTAACTCTTGTCTTGATGTTAAACTTTTAAATGGTATATCAGATGTAATAAAGGGGTTTGTTTGTTTTTAGGACATCTTTTTCAGTATGTACGTTGTTGCTGTCTGTGGACCGGTATGCATTACTTGGCTTTAAGTGTGTATCACTTATTGCAACCTGCCTTGGCATGTCAAAAGATGGGATAGAATGTCCTATCTTTGGGGAATGTCCTATGCAGATACCCCACTCTAATAAGTATATATAGATACGGATATGGTAATTTACATGAAAACTATTGCTGACAGTAGGGGAAAGTTGTAGTTAGGGTTGAATGTACTATCTTATATATTCTTCTGTTTCTGTTTTATTCGTTTTCTCATCATTCCCTTTTGTTTGATTCTTGTCTTCTGTAAAATATATAGTACATTTTAAGGTACTATATAAAGTTACTACTTTTTTCTGTATGAAGTTACTGTATAAAGATAATACTTTTCTAATGTTCTCTCTCTCATTTATTTGCTACAGGAATGCAGTTTTTGTGAAGATCCCCGTTTTGCCAGAACTGGCGTTTGCATTAGTTGTGATGCTGGGATGTGCCGAGCATATTTCCATGTGACTTGCGCTCAGAAGGAAGGCCTGTTGTCAGAAGCAGCAGCTGAAGAGGTATGATAATATTCTGCATTAGTGAAAATAACCCAGGTGACTTTTGTTATGACTAAAACTTCAAATTGATGTGTTAAAATATCTAAGAAATATTTGAGTTGATTGCCTTACTTAATATTGATTGCTTCAGTTTTCCTGTGTTGGGATGCAGGAGGCGTATTTTGTACCTTCCCTTCTTTTTCTTTTAACCTTTTCCCCTGAAACATGTAGACATTTTTGGCAGGAATCATCTCTCTTGGATCCATTCCATACTAGAAAGATGAATATGTGTGGGGAGAGTGATTATGATCTTCAATTCCCTTTCGTCTCAATGACTTTCTAATCATACATGGTTCTGATCCACCAGCAATCCACCATTTTGGTCAGATTATTTTTTCCAAGATTATCTGTCAAGCATTCCTCCTGTGCTACCTATGTTGATGTATACTGCAGCATTTGGAAACAAAAGAAAGTTGTGTGGCAGTGCAAAACTTGCTTAGTTGTTTGAATGAGCAGAGGGACACAAATATGCTTTTCAATATATGTATGAAAATATTTCCCCCATTCTATACAGTATTCATGTATGTAATTGCTTTCTACATTAACACCTTTGGAAAATGGCACACAGAAATAGCTGCTTGATACTCAGTCTTTTAGCCCCTTTGGAAATGAGATTAAACTTGAAAGTTTACCTCTAACATTTACATAGATTGTAGTGATACCGCTTATGAGTAGCTAAACAATTAAAACGAATGTATCTGTTATATGTAGATAAACATGTGGCTATTTAATTTGTAAACTTTGCACTGAGTTTGAAAAGCTGAATCAAAACAAGAGTTTCATATTCTTTGTAGTGATGTTACGTTAATCTAGCTTTGGTTGCTTAAAATACCTTAAAAGCCATCAGAATCATTTTTTTCAGACCCTACCTAACAAAATTGTGGAAAGTGTGTGTGTGTGTGTGTGTGTGTGTGTGTGTGTGTGTGTATGTGTACCATCCTATTTATTTATCCTATTCATTTACTTTAGAATACTTTTAGGTTGTCTTTGGGGGGGGGAACCTCTCAAGGTGGCTTACATAATGGCAATTTAAAATTACATGATAAAATATAATTAAAATACTGCTTTTCCTGGCTGACAAACTATTTTCTTTCATAAGCTTTTGCCTTCTTCATTTTTATTTTAATTGGAACAGGATATTGCAGATCCCTTTTTTGCTTACTGCAAGCAACATGCAGACAGGATGGATAGAAAGTGGAAGCGCAAGAACTATTTGGCTTTGCAATCTTATTGCAAAATGTCTTTGCAGGAGAGAGAGAAACAACTGTCACCAGAAGCTCAGGTAGTATACCCAAGCCAAGTTTGTATTTGTGTTTAATATAGCATACTAAATGAGTAAGATCAGGGCGGAGGAAAAAGGATGGAATTGTTGTGACTGCCTGTGAAAATGCATATAGTTGTAAATAGTATGAAATGTTTGAGAATCACTATTCACCTGCTTGCAGATAATCTAAACTCAGGTGTATAATCATGTGTACCTCGCCCAGCTGCATGATATCTCTGTGACCCCACTTTTCCTCCAGCTCAATAAATCTAACCCCACCCCAAGCCTGCTAGTGCTCCCCCCAGTTTGAGTCTTTGTACTTACCTCTGCCACAGTCCGTTGTCAGCCTGAACCATTTCTAGCTTGAGTTACCCATTTCTAGCTTGAGTTACCCAGATATTTGGGAAAGTTTGCCTGCTGATGTATTCGTTCCTTATTGAGTTTTATGAGAATTCTGAATTTCAATTGTGAAGGATCAGCATGATGGAGAACAGAAACCAATACTGGATTTCTCTTGAGGAAGCTCATAAATACATCTGTTTCAAACTCTACCTCTTCTAGTCCAGAGACTATTTTAGGTTCTTTTGCGCTATTAAAGGCAATCTTCTCTCACCATAGATTTGTGTGTTCAGTGTTAGAAATGGAGATTAAATTTTCTAGCAAAAGTGTTTATGTACTTCTTAGGTTTATTTTGATATGCTTTTTTAAAATTTGTAGGCCCGAATTAATGCCAGACTACAGCAGTATCGTGCTAAGTCAGAAATAGCACGTACCACGAGGCCGCAGGCGTGGGTACCAAGGGAGAAACTGCCACGGCCGCTCACTAGCAGCGCTTCAGCAATACGTAAGCTGATGCGCAAAGCAGAATTAATGGGAATTAGCACAGACATCTTTCCAGTGGATACTTCAGATACCAGTTCCAGTGTGGATGGAAGAAGAAAACACAAACAGCCAGCCCTGACCGCTGATTTTGTCAATTATTATTTTGGTAAGGGTGAAAAGATACGTGCTTTGCATTGTTGCCAGGAATGGCTGACCTTTCATTTTCCAGTTGTTGCAGGACTATAGCTCCCATCATCCCTGAACATTGGCTTGCTGGGCAGGTGGGAGTTGGAATCCAGCAACAATCGGAGGCTGCAGGTTAGCCACCCCAGTCTAGATTTTGAAGGGATGGTTTACAGATGAAAGAGTGGAGTTGCTTTAAACTTCAAGCCACCCATATACTCCTGTATGTGAGCACTATCATTCCCTCAT